>NC_077228.1:15637442-15722442 GCF_027887165.1 Monodelphis domestica | reverse complement strand
GCTCTATTAAGAGACCCTGAATTTCTCTTCCTGCTCTGAATCTCCAATCCTGTGAAAAAGGAAGCCCTCCGTTGTTCTCTTGTTTACTTCCCACTGTCCTCACTGGCTCAAGTGTGTCTCAGCTGCCCAAGATCTTCCTCCTGTGGATGGTCCTCACTCTCTCCTGCTCTGCTCTCTGACTTATTCTCAGCCAGGGCCAGGCTAGAGAATCTGGGGTCGCTGGAGTCCTTGGAACAGCAGAGCCCAGATGGCCAGGCAGGGATGCTATAGAAGTGACCTGAGGAGCTCAGGGATAGGGGTGGAAGGAGACTAGAGGGTACATGAGATTTCCTACTTCTCCCACTAGGGAAGAGGGAGGTGGGATAAAGATTAAAAGCATCATGGGACCAAAGAGCAAGAGCAAGAAAGCGAGGATCACAGTTTCAAATCACTTTCCCACAGTCACTTATTTGTCATGAGCCCATAATGCCATGTACTTAAAGTAGCAAACATCATTGTCCTCTCCATTTTAAAGATGAGATAGGCAACATGATCTAACTGAATTTTGAAGTTAGAGGATCTGAGTTCAAATCTCCTTATTGCTCATGTGACCGAGGGCAAGTCATGTCTTTTTGCTAAGCCTCAGTTTCCTTTGCTGTCAAATGAAGGGGTTAAACTAGGTGGGCTTCTGATTCTAGTCAGAAAAATGGAGGGAGCCCCTATTCTCAAAGATGAGCTCTGCTTCCTTCGGGGAGACATAGATGGTTAGACCATCATGACTTTGCAGAGGACGTGACTCCATGTTTGGCCACGCATTTTTATAATCCACTCACTTCATCTGGTTCGTACCAGAGTCTCTGGGTAGAACTGGCCCTAGAGGATTGTCTCTACATTCCCCTTGTCAACACCAGCACAAAAAACCATTTTCAAGCCCCAACCTCTTCCTGTCAAAGTACTACATCCTAGGACAGTGAAAGGAAAGTTGCTTGATGTGAGAAACCCAGAGAAATCCGAGGGCTCATGAGCCAGGTGATACTGAGGTGGCCCCTGCTCTCAGGTGCTTAGCTCTCACCCTTGGATGCTACCTGTTGAGTAATTGCTCACATTTTTATGGCACTTTACAGTTTTCATGGCACATCCTAAGGCAGCCTTTGAAAGGTAGATAGAGGGAGTAGAATATAACTATTGCAATTTTGGACCCTGTGAAGTCATGGATATGAAAACTGGATTTGAATTCAGGAAGAATGGGATTTAAATCGACTCCAGTACTTGCAGTGTGACCTTAGGCAAGTCCTTTCACTTAAAAATGAAGATGAGGGGGCAGCTGGGTAGCTCAGTGGATTGAGAGTCAGGCCTAGAGACAGGAGGTCCTGGGTTCAAATCTGGCCTCAGACACTTCCCAGCTGGGTGACCCTGGGCAAGTCACTTGACCCTCATTGCCTGACCCTTACCACTCTTTGGAATCAATACACCTTGCAGTGGTATCATTTAGGCTGAAATAATAGAATGTGTATATGTCCATATAAAGTGGCAGATTTATAGGCAGATTTAGGGCTGGACAGACCTAAAAGCAGCTAATTCAACCCCTTTATCATACAGATGAGGAAGAGTGGAGGCCAGAGGATGGTCCCTAAGCTGGAATTGGAACCCGCCTCCTCTGAGTACAGATCAGAAATATTTGTCCAAAAGGGTGCAAGCTCAGCTTTTGTTGCTGTCTCTGTGTTTTTTCTCACTTCTTGCTACTATATTCTGCTTAAAAAAGTCTCCGAGGGCTGCTCGATCCCCCTAACTAATGGGGGAAAGAAAGCTGGCAAAATAGAAAGAGTTCAGTTCAAGTTTGTTTGTGGGGTTGGTTGGTTTTGCTGTTTTGTTTTGTTTTTTCTTTGGGGGAATAAGTTGTGTGGTCTGGCCAAGAGTGATGAGTAGCTGCTGGGTCATCTGGTGCTCCCCCAGGGTCCTCCTGGGCTCCAGAGAAAGGCAGAAGGGTCCTCAGTTCGGTGGGCGCATCTCCCCTAGCGAAATGATGGCAGGGAGAACAGCCAGCAGCTCATTCAAGGTCCCTCGTCATGGCCAAGTGAGCTCAGCACAGAGAAATGTCTTGGCTTCTCTGAGCTGGTTCTGGGTCCCTGATGTTGATGCTCTGAGCTAATCGCAGCTCTCAGATTCATCTCGGGTTTGCATCCTACTAATTAGCCGGACTCAGTCCCTGTTGACGGTAACAGTGGAAGAGAAGCCTCC
The DNA here is from genome assembly GCF_027887165.1 of Monodelphis domestica. NCBI lineage: Eukaryota > Metazoa > Chordata > Mammalia > Didelphimorphia > Didelphidae > Monodelphis > Monodelphis domestica. Next base: position 15,720,225 of record NC_077228.1, on the reverse strand, counting down.
CTGTGCTGGCTCCATCATGGCCGTGGCAGCTCCCAGGGGGTCCCCACCCCTCCCACCCGGGGCCCATTAAGCCCAGGGCATGGATAGATTCTTCTGAGAGCACCCTTTAGCTTGCAAACAATGGCAGTCCCTCGGGTCACATTCCGGAGGCCAGGCACCTTCCAGAAAGTGTTACCACTTAAGGAGGCTGCCATTACCTTGGTAGAGGCTGGAAATCAATTCAACAGACCCTTACGATCCAGCACCTAAGATGGGCCAGACCCTGGAGAGTGCCAAAGTGGTTCTGCCCACCAGTGGATGCGCAGTGAGCTCCCTCCGTGGCTCTCTCTCCACTGATGCGAATCCCAGATCATCGCCTCGCTCTCTGTGATGGTTGAGGGAGGATCCACCCAATATGCTTTGGTCTTTTGCTGTCTTATTTGGACCCAGATAGAGACCCAGCCTGGGCTTTTGTGGATCAAGGGATGATGAAATCCCTTTCACCAATGGAAGTCCACACTTTCTCTGCATTGTTGCCTGGAGGAACTGAGAGTTGTCAGTCAGTCAACAAGCATTTGTCCAATCCACTCAATAAACATTTATTAAGCTCCTACTGTGTGCCAGGCACTGTGCTTAGCACTGAGGATACAATTATTAAAAAAAAAAAAAGGTCAGACTTTTCCTATCAGTCAGATACTATATGAAGAGCTGGGGATACAAAGAATCCCATTATTGTATACTTGAAGAAGATCGATTGTCGTGGGGTAACCAACTTGCAAATAACTGGGTATGTACAAGGTTAGATGACTTGCCCATGATCATACAGCCATGTCTTGGAGGCCAAACTTGAAAGAGAGGAAGGAAGGAAGGAAGGAAGGAAGGAAGGAAGGAAGGAAGGAAGGAAGGAAGGAAGGAAGGAAGGAAGGAAGGAAGGAAGGAAGGAAGGAAGGAAGGAAGGAAGGAAGGAAGGAAGGAAGGAAGGAAGGAAGGAAGGAAGGAAGGATGGATGGATGGAAGGATGTATTAAGCCCCTATCATGTATCAGACCTTGTGCTAAGCAGTTTACAAATCTTGTCTAATTTGATCCTCACAACCACCCTGAGAGGTAGATGCTCTTAACTACTGCCCATTTTTCAGATGAGGCAGCCAGAGGCTCAGTCATTTGCCTAGAGTCACCCAACTAGTAAGTGTCCACACTGATAAATGCGGAATAGGATCTGAGGCCTTCCTAACTTGAGAACCCAAAGCTTTGTGAACTATGGGACTCCCTGGTTGTCTAGTTCTTCCTGGCTCCAAGGCACAGAGTCTCTTGAAATATTATTATTACTAGCAATCTAAGATCATAGAGTCATGGTTTTTTAGCAGAAAGAACTTCCAGAGGCCATATATTCCAGGCCCCTGGTTTTCCAGATGAGGACCCTGAGGTCTAGAGACATTGAGGTTCCCTTGATCACACACCTAGTAATTAGAAGTGACAGGATTTAAACCCGTGTCCTTTGGCCACAAATCTAGGACTGTTTTCAGGTTGTCTTCTTTGTCCATAGGTGATAAGAGGTAGGGCCAAGATTGGAACTCAAGCCTTCTGACTCCAGATCCCTGGGCAGTGTACTGTTCCAAGGCCTCATGGCTAGAAAACAGAGGAACTGGGATTTGATTTAGTTTTATTTCCCCAATAATTTTCTCAATGATAGTTTCCTGTATTTCTGTATGTTTGTGTATTTGCATGTATATTTATACATATATGTACATATACATACACTTGTATCCATCTGTCTACCTTTCATTTATCCATATATGCATCTATCACCTATCAATCTATTTTTGTGTATCTATCATATCTATCCATCCATCCATCTGTCCGTCCATCCATCCATTTATCTATCTATCTACCTATCTGTCTGTCTGTCTATCCACCTCCCTATCTGTCCCAGTGCTGATCATTTCCAAGCCTGCTGGACATTTTGGAATAATTGTGTGTGTGTGTGTGTGTTTGTCATATATTTTTTCTTTTTTTCTCCCCAAATAAGTGTTTTTAAAGTTAATCTGTGTGTATTAAGAGAGTCAAACAACAACAAAAATGCTCAGTTGGGGTGATATTAAAAATGAGACTGTTTTTTTAAAAGCAAAAGATATTAACTTAGAGCAGAATTTGATGCCAGCCAAACAAGAAAGCTAGTTAGCTAAAAGAGTTAAGCTGCAGGGCAGCTGGGTAGCTCAGTGGATTGAGAGCCAGGCCTAGAGATGGGAGGTCCTAGGTTCAAATCTGGCCTCAGACACTTCCCAGCTGGGTGACCCTGGGCAAGTCACTTGACCCCCATTGCCTACCCTTACCACTCTTCTGCCTTGGAGCCAAGATGCAGTGTTGACTCCAAGACAGAAGGTGAGGGTTAAAAAAAAAAAGAAAGAAAAGAGTTAAGCCAAACAATGAGCCCCCTCACCAGCCATTTCCCTCTTTTTAAAAGGAACAAAGTCCTTGAATGTCTTTGTTTTCTTTTACAGTCCAGTTCCTTTCCAATGACTCTGTGCTCCCAGAAGAACCCTCTCTTGTAATAGAGATCTTTAAGCAAACCAGATCAACATGCTGACCGTTTCTGACTATGTATGCCTCATTCCACACCTGTATTCCACCACCTCTGTAAGGACACCTGTGGGGCAGAATTCCTCCCAGTCCTCTCCTTACTTCAGGCACAGCTAATCCCTAAGGAGAATTCTAAAGTCTCCTTTTCCCCCTCTTTCTTATTGTGGGGATCCTTGTGCATCTGTGAGGCTTTGATTATAAATACGAGTAACTCAAATATCTGGGGAAACTTAAAGATCCAAATCACTTTCCTTACAACAACTTGAAGTTGATCACATGGTTATTTTTGTGTCCATTTTACAGATCACGAGAGTGATCCCATTTCTGCAGCCCTTTAAGGTTTCAAATGACTGCTTCCTGACATGGATTCAGGAAGGCTTGAGTTCAGGATCTGCCCCTCACATTTCAGTCCTGAGAAACTCTAGATAGGGGACTTTGCCTCAGTTTACTCATCTGAAAAATGGGGATAATGATAGCACTACCTCAAAGTGTTGTTATAAGCCTCAAACTAAGCTAATATATAAGACAAACCATAAAGCCCGATGCAAATGTTGGCTATTTTTGTTTTGATGATCGTCAGGTCAACGCTGCCAGGCGGGTAGTGCTAGGCAGGTTCATCAGGGCTCCCGGTTCCTCTCTCTTCCTCTTTTCTTTGTCCCTCCCTCATATCGGGTGACTATTACAGCACAGGGACCTCAGAGATGCAGGACTTAGCTGAGGGAGGAAGGATGCCCCTGGACTTAGTGAGCTCCTCCTTATCACTGTGTGAAGACTACGGAGTCTTCAGAAGAGGATGAGAGGCTGAGGCAAAGCCATTCGGGATTGTTTGGAGAAGAAGATTCAAGATGGTAGAAGAAAAGATTTAGGGGAAACGCGAGAGCCAATCACTCAGCTCACTTGCATTCATTAAATGCTCGCTTTATGCCAGGCCCAGTGCTAAGCTCTGGAGCAACAGAGGCAAAACCAGCCCCTGCCCCCAGAGAGCTTATATTCCAATAGGGGAGCCCACGTGCCAACAATGAGGCACATTTAGAATATTCAGAGCCAAGATGGGGCGTCACTAGCCTGGGGTGGGGGGGACAGTGAGATTGGAAGACGGACAAAGGACAGAAATTCAGCTCCAGCCCTTTGGCCCAACAAGGGAGAATGAGAATCAGTGATGGGCATTTCCAAAGAAGGAAACGATCACAAAGAACTTCCTCAAAATGAAATCAACTGTAAATTCTTCGAAGACCGAAGACTTTTGTTTTGGCTTTTTGCCACATAGTAGGTGCTTATAATAATTGTCTGTCAATGGATGGATGAGAAAGATTCAGAAATGGCAGGAGCTGCCTCAGGAGATAATGGATTCCAACTCCTCGCTGGTGTTCTTCAAGACTTGATAATTATCTTCCAGCTCTGTTCCATCCATCAGCCAATCCAAGAGCACCTACTATGTGCCAAGCATCATGCTCAACTCTGGGAACTTAAAGACAAAATCACAAACAATCCCCTTCTCCAAAGGGATTCTAGTTCTGGGATGGGCTGAACCAAATATCCTCTGAGGTCCCTTCCAGTCCTGTGATGACATGGCTGTTCCTACTTCCCCTCCTCACCCTCCCTCCTCTCCTCTGGCCCATCAAACAAGGCACTTATGGCCTGGGGGCTTTTCCCCCTCCTGAGGTCAGACTGAAAGCAAACAGTGCCCATTGTGGGGCATTTCCTGCATTCTGGGGTCCTTTAGCATTAGTTCAGGGGGTGTTTGAGTTCAGTGTCATCACCATTATTTGCCTTCTTCATTTCCAGTGCAAAATCTATTTTCAGGTCATCTGTTTCTTCTAATTGATCTTTTTGTTTCTTCCTGCTCTTTTGATATTCCCTCATGAGGTAGCATGGGAGAATAATGCAATACAAAGTGGGTTGTTTTTAATGGGGTTCCCCACAAGATGGGGATGAGAGAGAGCTTCAAAGGAAACCTGCTGGCTGAGGTGACTGGGGCAGCCAGCAGGCTTTCTGGCAACAGAGCCAAAGCCTGACTCAGTGGAACCAGAGATCCTTCTGGCTGCCATGTTATGAAGCTTTGTTCTTCATAGCTCTGGGCCCCCAGTTTGTAAAGGTCAGCAGCCAATCTCCAAAGAAAGAGGGAAAACCCCCAAATGAACCCCAGCTTCTGTCCATCACTCTACAAGCGAGGTGCCCACCTGCATAAGGCAGGTTTGCTGTCTCCTTTTCACAGACAATGCAGGAATTCTCCCGGTTCTGGGCTTGTCCCCTTTTCAATTGGAATCCATCTCTGAGTCAGTCAATATTCAATTTCCTGGGTAATCATATGGTTAATGTTGGTATGGAAAATGTCAGTGTTGCAGAACTTCCAGGGGGGGCAGAAAGGGCAGGAAGCTTGAGATTACATAATAAAAATGATGGTGATTCAGCAAGCCTTTATGAAGTTCTGCCCATTTTCCTGATACTGTGCTGGGGATGTTTATTTTTCACTTGTTTCAGTCATCTCTGACTCTTCATGACCCCATTTGAGGTTTTCTTAGCAAAGATACCGGAAAGGTTGGCCATTTCCTTCTCCAGCTCATTTCACAGATGAGGAAATGGAGGCAGAGTGAAATGACTTGCCCAGGGTCACACGGCTAGTATGTATCTGAAGTCACATTTGAACTCGGGTCTTCCTGATTCCAGATCTTGCACTCTGTCCACTGCTCCACTGAGCTCCTGAGGAACAAGGATATAAATTAAACAGAGCCTTGGGGTTCTTCTGTTTTATTGAAGGAACAATGTATGCACCTACAAGTCTATAAACACATAATCATTTGAAGGAGAGGGGCACTAGTAGCTGGGAGGAATCAGGAAAGGAACTTCTGTGGCCATGATACTGGAGAGCCAAGAAACCTGAGTTCAAGTCCTGCCTCTGACACATGTTGGTTGTATGAGCCAGTGGCAGGGCACTTAACCTCTCGGGGCTCTGGGCAGCTCTATCTGAATCAGCATTTCAGGGAAGGCATCAGTCTGAATTGGTAGATGGAGTTCCTCATCTGGGAGTTCTGTAGTCTTTATACTATCTTAACTCACATTGAGCCTCACCAAGCACTTTTTCCCACACAGCTCTTTAAGGCAGTGAGAAAACTGAGGCTCAGAGAATAGAATGTTGATTTTGCATCCAAAAGATCTGAGTTCAAATCCTGCTTGAGACCCAAGCTGTATGACCAGGAACCAATCACTGAAACTCCCTGAGCCTCAGTTTCCTTGACTCTAAACCAGAGAGGGTCCCAAGGCCCTCTTACACATCATGTGTGTAAAGCATTTTGCATGCCTTAATGGCAGCCAGTATCATTACATTTGGAAGTATAGTGCTCGATTCACAATAAGTGTTTAATAAACGCTTACTGATCGAAAGAGTCCTGACTCTGGAGTTAGAAGATCTGTGTTCAAGGGCTACTTTTTTCACTGTGTGCCTATCACTAGGTCATATGACCACTCTGGCTTCATTTGTAAAATGCGGGCAGGGGAGCACCTAGGTGGCACAGTGGATGGAGCATCAGGTCTAGAAACGGGAGGTAGGTCCTGGGTTCAGATCTAGCCTCAGACACTTCCTAGCTATGTGACCCTAAGCAAGTCCCTTAACTCCCACTGCCTAGCCCTTCCGCTTCCACCTTAGACTTGTTACTAAGACAGAAATTCAGCATTTTGAAGAAGATGAAGAAGGGCTAGGCTGGCTGCAGGGCATCGCGGGTCCCTTATGTCTTTGGAGCATCCCGGGGTGATGCAGTCTGTGGAGGCTGAGCCTTGCTAAGCAGCACAGTGAGCGAGATGAAGCTGAATTGCACCCCGAGGCCCCTGAGGCAACCCTCTCTCCCCTGCCCTGTGCTCTCCGCCCCAGAAGCCACCTGTCTGGCTTTCGAGTGTCCCAGAATCCTGAGGGTGTTTCTGCATATTACCCTGAGAAAGTGGGGCGTGTCCCAGCGTGGTGGAGCCTTTCAAAGCAAGCCTCCTCCAGGAGGCCCCCTCGGATGGCTCGCCTCCCCCGTGCACCGGCTGCCCTGGGGCTTTTCCTTCCAGGCTGGCACCGTCCACGTCCCCATCCCTCCCTCCCTGGGACTCTGCCCCGGGTGTGGGTGGGGGTCCGTAGATCAGCCAGCAGGGGGGACCTGCTCTCCTGAGCTGAGCTTCCCCGGCCTCTCCCCACTTCCTGGGAAAGTGCTGACGGGCAGCCTCGGGGCTGTCGGGGAACTGGGCTGGGAGGGGGAAGCCGCAGACACCCACTGGGCATTGTGGCTCCGGGCTGCCTGGTTTCTCCTCCATCCTCCCAAGCTGCAGGGCTAAGTAAACGCCAGGCAGCCGGGATGACGGCAGGGCCCTGGAATCCGAGAGAGCCGGAGAGCTCGGAGCCAGCCGTGGCTTCTCTGGGCGTGAAAAAGCCCTCCAGGCGACCCGGCTTGGTTTGGGGTTCCGGCTGCCCTGCTGCAGTGCCCCAGCCAGGCAGGGTCCGGCCTCCTTCCAGGGCCGCTCGTCAATGGACACGCACGGGAATGAATGGAGAGCGGGGAGAGCTCCAGCCTGGCATGAGGTGGCACCCTAGTGGCTGCTCGCTGCCTTCAAGCCTGCTCTCCTCTGCCGGCAGCCTTGGGGAACCCCGAGGGGCGTCTGAGCGAAGATCAAAGAGAAAGCCCTGCCGAGGGGCCCTTTGGGGACCTGGAGCCCCCTCTGCAGCCAGGGCCCCATCCCAGCGACCCCTGGGAGCTTCCCACTTAACCCAGGCGAATAGGAAGAGAGACTCGACTCAGGGAAAATGCCCAGCAGCAAAACGGCAGGTCTGGGTGGCCTTTTGCCCAAACGAGCCCCGCCCAGCTGGGAGGCTCTTCCCCATCCAAAGCCCAGTTCAGATCCCCCCCCCCCCATCTCTTCCGGATTCTCCCAAGTGGTCACTGCAAAAAAATGACCTCACATTTCTTTGTTCATATATTTTCTATTATCTTATCGCCATCTCCATTCTCTGTGGATTGTGCCCCTCTGGACGTGCCCAAAGAGTGGCCTTCCGCTCCCCCACTCTAAGGACGGCTAGTTTAACGCCCGATTCGCCGGTCAATGCGGTCCGTCAGTCAGTCAGTCAGTCCACAAGCACTGAAGCCCTTAGGATGAGCCGGGGATGCTCCTGCCCTCAGGGAGCTTCTGCTCCAGTGGCCAGGCCAGCTGTGTTCTAGACGGTATCCAGGGCTAATGGAGGGGCCTCCAAGATCATCCAGGCCAGCATCTGCTTTTCCAAAGGAGGAAATAACTGATGCCCCGAGAGGTGGGAGTGTGCCCAAGCTGGGCTCCAGGGCGCGCCCGGGGTCAGGTCCTGGGATTCCAAAGCCCAATGCTCTTTGCCGCATCCCAGCATGGCTTTGCACGAAAGATATTGTATTGTACTAATTAAATGGAATAACAATTTTCCTGTAAGTTTTCCAAATTGCCGCCCTCTCTCCCTTCCCTTCCCCTTCCCAGAGACCTTCGGTAAATCTGGGTGATCCCTGTATTATCATACAAAACACCTCCATGTCCTTTGTTTTTGTAAAAAAAAAGTACAATTATAATTTTATATTTACAGAACAATTTCTATCGTAACTATACTTTTCTCTAATACTAGTCTACACTATGCTAACTTTTCTATAATTGTATCATTTTATATCTATAAACAATGATCATTATTTTGTTTATAAATCATTATGTGGTTGTTATTTCTTTTCTAATCCAGGATCCTTCCTTTAATTCAATCCCATTTAATTCAACAAATTTCTTTTATAATATATATTTTTATGATATTTTAAAAAAAATTTTATTTAGCACCTACATTTCCATGCGGAGTTTGCCCTTTGTGGGAGAGGCCGTGATTCCCAGGATGGGTTTAGAGCTGGAAAAGATTCTCAAGGACCCCAAGTCCGTCCAAGTCTCTCCTTTTATGAATGGGAAATGACTTTCCCAAGATCTCAGAGGTCGGATTCCAACCCTACTTTTCTAACTCCATCATTCAACTCTCTTTTCATTTCTACCAGGCTGCAGGCTCAGATGTGTGGGGCCTGCCCTGAGCTTTTAGAAAGCAAATACACACACACACACATATGTAAACACATTTACATACATGTGCATGTGACCATGGGGGATATCATACATGTATACATATATCCATAGAAATGTTGTATACATAGATATGTATACACGTATATTTAAATATAGACATGCATCGATATGTGTATGTGCATGCATGTGAATATTATATAAAACACATTATATTATATACTATAACATGTTATATAATTACAGGTAATTACCTATAATTATATAACATGTTATATAATTATGACATATAATTATATGACATATATTATATGTATAATTATATATATTATATGTGGGTGTGTATAAAGAAAACCCAGCTTCAGCTTTTTCTCCTTTGGTCCCCCCGGCTCTCTCCGCTAGTTAAGAGGCACCCTAATAATCAGGGGGCTCCACGGGGCAGAAGTAACCATTTTTCAGTCGTCCCCGTTTTTTCGGCAGCCCCCAGGTCTAGAACGAGCCCTTTGGGCTGCAGCCTTGGAGAAGGGTGGAAGAAAGATGACCATCCCCGATAGGGTGGCGGCGCAGACCCGGGCGTGCGCGTGACCTTGCTTTTTGTCTGCCGCTCCACGATTCAATGGCAGCCCACTCCAGCCATGCTCTCGATCAATATCCTATTAAAGCTGCACAAAAAAAGTCTCCATAAACTTCGTGGTTAGCCGTGTTTATAAATGGAACTCGGCATAATGAGATGGTCAATAGCAGCCTGTGCGCGCCGGTACAAAACGAGCAGCCCCCGCTCCCCTTCGGGAGGATTCGGGGCGCCCAGCTACCAGGAGGGGACATCCTCGAGGAGACAAAGGAGACGCAGACCCTGCGAGGCCGGCCGCCTTCCTGCCAGCCCCACAAGCTCCCGTCGGGATTTGGTTTTTCTTTCTCTCCCCCAATATCGAAAGGACGCATCGCCGGAGTGGAGCTGCTCGACATGCTTTTCCTTCCCCCTCGCCTAATTCGTCTTCCTCCCAAGCCATTGTGACTCGGGGAAAGATATGTTCACAGTTTTAATCAACCCTCAAAGGAAAATAAAGATGGAGTCAGACCGAGTGCCCTCTTCTCAGGAAGAAAAATAGATCGCTTCGACTGGCCTAATTTAGTGGGTTTCCTGAACTATAATTCAATCAATTTCCAAAATAAATATGAAAATTGAATTAATGTCAAGGGCTTTGGGGGGCTCATTTTTCTTGTATTTTTCCTGACATTTGGGGGGTGAGAATTTGAGCAGTCAGGCTGGCAGAGGCAGGAATGGACGGGCAGAAGGCAAGATTTCCATCAACTTCTCTTTATTCCCAAAGCCCAAGTCGCTGTGTGGGTGGCTGCTGTAGAGATTTCCTTTCCTAACCTCTCAGTCCCCGTAGAGAGCAAAGGACTGATGGAGAGAGGGTTTTCCTCTCTCAGGCTCCCACTGCCTTTGGCTGTTCCCACCCTCACATCCTCCAAGGAGGGACTGAAATGTATCCCTGTCACATGTATGTGAGTGTACATGTAAGTGTGTGAGTGTGCGTGTGAGTGTACATGTGAGTGTGTATACATGTGATTATACATGTGAGTGTGTGCGTGTGAGTGTACATGTGAGTGTGTGTGTGTGTGCGCACGTGCTTGGTGGGATGCAGACCACCCCGGGAGCTGAAATTGGAGCTGATGCCAAAGTAGTCCCTTCACCACTTACCACTGCCATCCATCAAAGGGATCTGTCAATGGAGGGCTCATTCTCTTCCATTAAGCACTTTGCCCCTCCCTGTTTCCCAGGGAGAGCCGTTGGCCAGGTGGCCTCATGATGGGGCCTGCGCTGAGGTCAGGGGTCAGCCCCCCCTCATCTCAGCTGCAGACGCTGCACAATTCCCCCGTTACTGGACCCGTCATGGTCAGGGCTCCAGGCGAGGCGAGGCAGGACACACAGCCAATGCCTTGGGGTCCTCGGAGCCCTCCACAGGGGTGTCCACCCAGGGCCCTCCCGCCGGCCAGCGGGCATTCACGTGCACGGATGGGCTTTTGTAGGAATCGTCACAAGGGGGTGGCGGATAAGATTTTAGTCTTCTTCCTGGAAGATCCTCAGAAGAAGAAATCTCGATGGTCCCTCCACTCCTCGCCCTACCAAAGAACAAGGAAATAAGGATGAACGTTGTAGCATGTGCAACAGCATATTCTGCTGCAAGAGCCAAACACCAGACTTAGTCAGGAATTCCATGCAACTGAGCTTTGTGAGATGTGTGGGGCTTTGGGCGGCCCATTGTGGAACTCCGGCGTAATTATTTAACATAGAAGAAGCCAGAAGTTGGGGGAGACGGGCTCGAGGACGGACACACAGATGGTCTTTCTTCTCCAGGCTACCATCGCATCCCTTTGCAGCATCATTTACAGTTCTAAGATGTTACTAAGTAGTTGACCTTCCATCGCTGTAGTCGGGAAGCCAACAGCCACGCAGCCCAAACCATTGATTACAGCTAGCCAGCATTCATCCACCAGTCACTCAATTAACAGGCAGTCATTAATGGTGTGCCATAGAGCAGCCGCCACATGAGCTAAATCCAAATGTTACGCCGCTCCTTCCTTTGAGGAGGACATTCCTGTCTGAAATCGCTGTAGTAGAAAGGGGATTGGCTCAAGAGTCCCAGGACCTACGACCAAACTCTTGCTTGGCTATTTAGTACCTGGGTGAGTCCCCATTTCCTCATGGGGTCAAAGGAGGAATTTTACCAACAGGAAATGGAGGTTCAAGGAGATTAATTGGCTAAAGGGACCCAGTATGTTTTTGGTTAACTGCTCAGAACCGGATAAATGTGGTTTTCCTTCTTCTGGGCAATGGGATACAATGGAAAGAACATTTGACTGGGAATCAGGCACCTGAATTTAAATAGAACATCTGCCACCTGTGGGACCTTGGTTGTGTATGCCTCTTCTCCAGACCTCAGTTTCCTCATTTGTAAAACACAGGGGGTTGGACCAGATAGCTTCTGCCTCTGGACTGTGATCCTAAGAGCTCTTATTGTTGACCCCTGGGAGTCCATTCCTGCTCTTGTGATCAAAGCAGCATCACCAAAGGGGGTTAATCACCTAGCCAAGAAGCATTCCACCATACTGAGAAGGTCATTGTCACTCCTTTTCTGCCCTTTGTTGTGTGTTCCTGTTTATAGAAGACTGGTTTGGGGCTGGGGGGACAGGGATGGAGAGGGAAGCTTCTGGCTTGGCTTTTTCAGAGGTCCAGATGACACAAGCAGAACAGGGCAAGGTAGATAGGTATCCCTAACAGAGTAGCTGGGTAGGTAGGGTGGGATCTTGGGCAAACGGATCCCAAAGGTCTATAGAGAAGTTCATAAACCCATACCGGTATGATGGATTGCCATTCAAGGCTGGCTGCCTGCAATGTGGTTATTTCTCCAACTCAGAGCTGCTCCCACTGCGGCATCCTTGGATCTGTAGGGAGGCTGAGTTATGGCAGCCCCCATCCCCAGGACCTCATCCCCAAATTACTCACCCAGCCTTCTTCCATGCAAATTCATCAGTTTTACAGCCTTTTGGAGTGGCTATCAGGAAAGTCTGAGAGGAAATAAAAGCACAAATTGATCAAATGAGTTAATTTGACTATACTGACACCCTCCTTCCCCCCAAACCCTCTCTTGGAGGCAATGCTCAGGAAGTATATTACAGTAAAAAGAAAGGACAAAGGCATTGGGATTTCTTGCCTTAAATTACCTCCTGACTTAATTTCTTTTACCACGATTCCTGATTTGCTCAAGTTGTCATAACCCTGTGTGTTTTGCCACTGGACTTGCAGGCAGAAAGATGAACAGGTATTTGGGCAGATTTTCTCCTTTGGAGCAGTGGTGTAGACTTGCTTCTGAAAACTCAAATAAGAAACATGTATAAGTTGTGCTGAGCCCACACCACGGGGTTTTTTATTAGTTTCTTCTCTCTCTCCAAGTCTCTCAGTGTGAATTCTTTTTTTTTTTAAGGACATGCATTAAAAAATGTTTTTCTGGGATATACATGGATCACCATGCAAAACCATACTTCCATATTATTCATTTTTGTAAGTGAATAATCTTATAAAACTAAAATCCCAAATCCTATACCCAAATAAACAAGTGATACTTCCATCTGCATCCCTACTCCAACAGTTCTCTCTCTGGAGGCGAAGAGCATTCTCTTTCATAAATACCTCAGGACTGTCCTGGATCGTTGTATTGCTGTTAGTAGCAAAGTCTATCACATTTGATCCGACCGCAGTATTGCAGTTACTGTGCACAGTGTTTTCCTGGTTCTGCTCATTTCACTCCGCATCAGTTCATGTGGGTCTTCCCAGCTCTTTCTGAAATCCTCCTGTTCATCATTCGTTATAGCACAGTATTTCTTCCTAGTTTGCAAATAGTAAGGAGTTTGGCAAGCCAGAAAGAAATATGAATTTCAGATTGGCTAAATCACATAGTTGGTTAATTAAACAATCAGAGTTAGGACACACAGAGGGAGAAAGCTGAGAGCTGAGATGTGGACCCAGACGCTTGGGCTCCCAGATCCTTTGTTCTTTCTCTTTTGATTCAGACTTGCCAGTGATCAGTGATTTTCATGTATGGGCTCAGTCCTCTATCAGGTGCTTTGGTGGGAAACAGAAAAAAGATCTTTACCATCAGACTGGACAGGCAACAAAGTCTGGCAGAAAACACGCAGATCTTGGGGGCAGGAGCCTTCACTCTGAATCCGGGCTCTGCTGTTTGCAGCCCTTTGAGCAATGGGAAGGTTTCCACCATCTCTAAAATGGGGATAATAACCAATACAGCCCACTCTACAGATTTCTAAACACAGCTCCCCATTTTATAGCTGAATTCAGATTGGTTGAGGAAATCATTTTGGAAACCTCCAAGAGCCATAGAAAAAGATGGTCACGTCTTAATTGCTGCAATGCCAGCTGGATTTCTTATATTCCTGGTACTTACCAGTCTTAAGGACTTTTGGGAGTGTGGGTGTCACTGATTTCATCTATATGGGAAACTTCTGATATGAAAGTTCCCTCCTCCAATAAATATTGGTACCCTTTCCTTCACTTCCTATCTTTTTTTTTAACCCTTAAGCAGTACCAAGGCAGAAGAGCAGTAAGAGTTAGACAAATGGGGTGAAGTGACTTGCTCAGGGTCACACAGCTAGGAAGTATCTCAGGCCAAGGTGACTTGCTATTTTAACAATCTCCCTAGGGCACAGAGACTAAGTGATTTACCCAGGGTCACTCAGCCAATGTGTTAGATGTTAGATTTAAACCCAAGTCTCTTAACCCAAGATTGGCTCTTAACCCATCATGGCACAGTACTTCATACCTAATCCTATGATCACAGCCATAACAGTAACAATGGCTGATACCCATTAAGCATTTTTAGGTTTGCCCAAAATGTTTAACATGTGATTTACATGCTTTATACTGACATGTGTGTAGATGGATGGATAGATAGGGATATGGTCAGAGAAAGATATGGACAAATGGATAGCGAGACAGATGTTTGACATGGATGAAGGGATGGATGGATAGACGGATTGAGGAACAGAGAGGGATGGATGGATGGATGAATGGATGGATAAACAGACAGACAAGGACAAGGAGTTTTCTTTAGTCATTACCCTAGTAATTGGCCAGGCTGTGTCCAGTGTTTGGCAGCAACAAAATACACTTTAACAAACAGCTTCTTAATAATTATTCCCAGGCTCTATTCCCAATCATAACAATATTGGGTCCTTTTTTCATCTTTTACAGCATTTCTCTTAAAATAAATCACTTTTCAAGGGTGAGACTAACAGAGATTCATATGGATTCAAGTGATTTGAGCTGCATTAACTTGCTTAAGCATAACAACAGTCCTTCCAGGGAGGGTCATAGTGCAAGGGTACAGATCCCCGTTTTCCACAAAAACAAACTGAGGAGGGGGGCAGCTAGGTGGATCAGTAGATTGAGAACCAGGTCCAGAGATGGGAGGTCCTGGGTTCAAATGTGACCTCGAACACTTCCTGTGTGACCCACACAAGAGCCTAGCTCTTGCCATTCTTCTGCCTTGGAACCAATGCACAGTATTGATTCTAAGACAGAAAGAACGAGGTTTTTTTTTTTTTTTAAGTAAACTGAGTCCTAGAGAAGAGGTAACTGGCCTGGGTTTATAGGTCTAGTAAGTGACAAATCTGAGATCTGAACCCATATTTTCTGACTATCAACTCATTGTATCTTAATAGATTATAGGAATGCAGATTTATAGCAAGAAGGCCTCCCAGCCCTGCCACCCCCAAGTTTGCAGATGAGGAGACTGAGGCCCAAGGAGATATGTAGACCACACTGTGGCTTCCCATCTCAAAGTGATTTTCAATGGCTCATTTTTTCTGTAGTTCTTTAGAGTACTTTGCTCACAACCACTTTGTGAGATAGATGGACTGGGGACTGATTCCCATTTTACTGGTGAGCAAACTGAGGCCCAGGGTCACCCAGGCAATAAGTGTCAGGCCTAAGGTTTCATTGCTGGTGTCTCTTACCTCCCCATCCAGGGCCCACTACCCTCTACTCCCCCAAGACAGGTCATAATACTGCATTAAACCAATCAAGTCAAGAGCCCCCATTTTGGGGCCATTTAGTGAGGACTTAGGAGGGAGGGAATGGAAGGAGCTGGTCACACTGGACCCTCCTCCAGTCAAGACCATGGGAGGGAACAGGGCCCTCAGAAGCTCAGTTAGCTTAGTTGACCCTGCACTTGGTCTTGGTTTTCTCTTCCCTCCTCTCTCCCTCTCCATTTCCAAACTCTTCTAGATCCTTAATATCCCACTCTACAAGTACAGAATCTTCAGGTGAATTTTTCCTTCCGTCGCCCCAGACACCCAGTAAGGCAGCCTAGTAGCCCTCAGAGCCAGCACCCCGGCACCTTTTTAAGAAATGCATTTGGTGGTCACAGGCTAAACTTGGCTTTAGGTCTGTTGGGCATCAGGAAGGGAAAGACCCTCCTAGAGCAAATCAGTCCTGTCCAATTGCTTCTACCCGAATGAATGTCCTCTAAATCCTGGCCCCTGGTCCCACCCTGGTTATGAGGTAGACGGGATAAATATCTTTATCCCAATTTGTCCCCACTTTCTGAATGAGGAAATGGAGCCTCAGGAAGTAAAGATGACTCCCTCCAAGTCCCTCAAAGCCACAGCCATTTGATTTGTTTTGGGGTCCACAGAGAGCCGTGTTTGTTGTTTTGTTTTGTTTCATTTCTGTCTAGTTTTCCAAGATGAGCCCCTAAAGAAAACCAGATTGAGTAGCTCTGCCATAGCTAGTGAGTGGCAGGATCTGGACTGGATCCAACCCAGTGCCGGACCTCTTTCCATCACATCATGCCATTTGCTATTTCTGTACAAAATAGGTCATTTTATTTACTTTTCTATACTATACTTTCTATGTTGTTTATTTGTAAACACTTACGGTTTATATTCTATTTACATAGTATATGAACAAGCCACCCAATATGGTGGCAGAAGTGGCTGGTTTGCGGTCAGATTGGCTGATTCACATTCCTTCTCCTGCCTCGTCTACTGAGTAAAGCCCAAACTCTCTAGTTTAGGCCCTTTGGGCCGCTCAGTAACTCAGCAGCTTTCTTGCTTGCCATGGTTCAGATTCCATACTCCAGATCCTGCCTCTCACCCTTCCTTTGCCTGGGCTGTCCCTGATGCCTGGGATGCCCTTGCTTTTCAGCTCGCTCTCAGGCTCAGCTACGGGAACCTTTGCCTGCTCCCCCGACAGTTAGTTATGTTTAAATGTTGTATAGAATGTAACAATAATGTAATAGAACAGAATGATGGGACTAGAATGGAGTAATAACCATATGTAGAATGTAACAATAGAGCAGAATATAATATTAATACTGTAATAGAATAATGGTAATAATATATAGCATGTGATAATAAGAGAAGAGTAACAGAATATAATATGTAGAGTGTAATAAGAGAATAGAATGTAATACTAATTATAGAATAAAATGTAATGTTATTAATAGAATAATGGTAATAACAGAATATAATAATAAAATAATAGAATAGGATCATCATATAATATGTAGATTTTAATAATAATAATAGAACCAAATGTAATACTGCTAATAGAATAGAATGTAATATTGATAATAAAATAATGATAATCACATATAGAATATAATCATAAAATGATAGAATGTAAAAGTAATAGGATAGAATAATAATATAACATATCAAGTTTAATAATAATAGAATGTAATACTAACAATAGAATATAATGTAATAATAATAGACTAATGGCAATAACATGGAATAGAATAATAAAATAATAGAATAGGATAATATTATAATATGTAGAGTTTAATAATAATAATAGAACTGAATGTAATACTGCTAATAGAATAGAATGAAATATTAATAATAGAATAATGATAATCACATATAGAATATAATAATAAAATAATAGACTATAAAAGTAATAGGATAGAATGATAATATAATATATCAATTTTAATAATAATAGAATGTAATACTAATAATAGAATATAATGTAATAATAATAGAATAATGGCAATAACATGGAATAGAATAATAAAATAATAGAATAGGATAATATTATAATATGTAGAGTTTAATAATAATAATAGAACTGAATGTAATACTGCTAATAGAATAGAATGAAATATTAATAATAGAATAATGATAATCACATATAGAATATAATAATAAAATAATAGACTATAAAAGTAATAGGATAGAATGATAATATAATATATCAATTTTAATAATAATAGAATGTAATACTAATAATAGAATATAATGTAATAATAATAGAATAATGGCAATAACATGGAATAGAATAATAAAATAATAGAATAGGATATTATAATATGTAGAGTTTAATAATAATAATAGAACTGAATGTAATACTGCTAATAGAATAGAATGAAATATTAATAATAAAATAATGATAATCACATATAGAATATAATAATAAAATAATAGAATATAAAAGTAATAGGATAGAATGATAATATAATATATCAAGTTTAATAATAATAGAATGTAATACTAATAATAGAATATAATGTAATAATAACAGAATAATGGCAATAACAGAATATAATAAAATAATAGAATGTAAAAATAATAGAATAGGATAATATAATATGTAGGGTTTAATAATAATAGAATAAAATGTAATACTAATAATAGAGTAAATAGAATAATAATATAATAATAACAATAACATATAGAATATATTAATAAAAGAATAGAATGTTAAAAATAATAGGATAGAATAATAACCATTTAATATATACTTTAATAATAATAGAATAGAATAGAATGTAATACTAATAATAAAATAGAATGCAATATTAATAATAGAATAATGGTAATAACATATTGAATATAATAATAAAAGAATAGAATGTAAAAATTATAGAATAGGATAATAACAATATAATATGTAGAGTTTAATAATAATAGTAGAACAGAATGTAATACAAAAGAATAGAATAGTGGGATAGAAAATAATGAAAGAATAAAATATAAAAAAATAATAAAATGTCACAATAATAACTAGCAATATATAGCACTTTAGAATTTGCAGTCTCACATATGTGATCATTTGATCCTCCCAACAACCCTGAGAACTAGGTGCAATTATCATCCCCATTTTACAGATGAGGAAACAGAGGCAAATAGAGGCTAAATGACTTGCCCAGGGACACAAAACTAGTAAGTGTCTGAGGTCAGAATTGAGGTTCGGTCTAGGTGTCTCCTGTAGCTACCTAATGTATGGAGCAGTTTTTGGCAGATGGTGAGATCAGAGGTCACTCTGAGTAGTGAGTAGGTTTCTTATTAAATGCTCCATGAAGGGATGGCTGGCAGGTTCGTGCTAATTATATTGGAAGATAAAGGGATCATAGTTTCAGTGTTGAAAGGGACCTGGGAAATCATAGAGTCCATTCTCCCGATTTTAGAGATTAGCAAACTCAGTATCAGAAAAGTTAAATAATTTGCTTAGGGTCTCCCAGCTAATGAGTGTCTGAGGTGGGAATCAAAGCCAGGAATTCCTGGATTCCAAGCCAATACTCTACCCACTGTGCTCCACAACCCTTCCCATCAGCTGAGAAATGTGTGGAGCAGTTGAGCTCCTGAATTAAAAGCAGCTCTGAGAACATGTATTTTTAGCTCTCCATTCTATGGGGTTCATTTGTCCTCATCTCTTTCTATTTGGGTCTGCCACACTCATGCATGTCATTTCCCCCTCAAATGCTCCCATCTTTCCTGACATTTTAAGGAGACACTTTGGAGCTTTGATGTTATCTGTGAGCTCATCAAGGGAAATATTTTCTCTACACGGCCACGTTCCCCATCATTCTCTCCTCCCCCTATTCTGCAAAGCTGACAGAGCCAACATGAGTCTTTTTAAAGCATGTTTTGTGCCCTCCCCCACCAAAGACAAAGGATCAAAGTAAAGGTGCATCTGGCTGCCAGCCCCTGGCCAAGGTGAGGTGAGAGAAAAGTTAGCAAGAGGCCATGTTATGAAGCCTCTCCTCCATTTTCCTCCCACTGCTATTCTTTTTTTATCTTAGTCTTACTCATAATCCCCCTGGAGCAGAAATATTAGAGTGCTTGGAAAACCACTGAGAACTAGAGAGGTGAATTACTGCAATTACTCTTATTACCAGAGTCAGAAACTCATCTTCCTGAGTTCAAATTTGACCTTAAACACTTATCAGCTGTGTGATGTTGGACATGTCACTTTACCTCATTTTCCTTATCTGAAATATAAGCTGGAAAACGAAATGGCCAACCACTCCAGTGTCTTAGCAGTGTGACCTTGGACAAGTGAGTTAACTCTGTTTGCCTTAGTTTCTTCATCTGTAAAATGAACCGGAAAAGGAGATGGCAAACCACTCCAGTATCTTAGCCAAGGAAACCCCAAATGAGGTCACAAAGTGTTGGGCCCAACTGAAATGATTAAATGACAGCAAGATAATTACAAAGTTGTCTGCTTCTCTCCTCCTCCCCAACAGTGGACAAATCTCTAGTGGACACAAGAGCTCTGAATTGGGGTAAAGTGGGTGCCTCATCCATCTTCCTCGAAGAGAAGATATCTAACTAAACCTGTCCTAAAATAAGGAAAGGAAGAAGATCTCGGCTTTCTTGCAGCTGCGGGGTGCTCACCTCCTTCTTTGGCACCAAGTGTTCTCACTGTTCTTTCAAGAATCACAGACACGATTATTAAGGAGTTTCAAGGTTACCAGTTACTTAGGAGCAGGTGTTTGAATGATCCTCCCCACATATTCAACTGAATATATACATAGATGTGTTATGCACAGAGACACAGAGATACACAAATACATATAGACATTGTGCATATGTTTATATATATATATATGTATGTATATGTATATACATACATATATATATATATAAAGAATGGACGTGCGCATGTGTGCTTATACACATACATTTTGTTGTTCAGTTTTTTTAGTCATTTCTGACTTTTTGTGACCCCATTTGGTATTTTTTTGGCAGAGGTACTAGAATGGTTTGCCATTTCCTTCTCCAGCTCATTTGACAAATGAGGAAACTGAGGCAAACAGGGTTAAACTACTTGCCCAGGGTCACACAGCTAGTAAGTGTTTGAGGCCGGATTTGAACTTGACTCCTAGTTCAGTCCTCCATACATTGAACCTCCATGATTCCTCTCTACCATTAATGTTAATTTCATAAGATCTTTTTACCGTTAACCATGGGACAGACCGTATGGTCCAGAGGAAAAAATGCTGATCTTAGATTACTTGAGCTGTGACTCCAAGCTCTGCTGGTCAATTGTGTTTATGAGCCATGGGGCCTCCTCTGGGTCTCAGTTTTCTCATCTGTAAAATGGAAATGCTAATAATATATAATAATAATAAATACAAAATCTCTCTCCTAGGGTTGTGAGGATGGAATGAGATAGCATTTGAAAGACTCCTTGCAAACCCTAAAATTCTCTTTAAGTGTTAACTAATCAACGTAATTATTTGTGCAGTCAAGAAAATGGAAGGGAGGAATGAGCAGTCCCTGCTGGGGCAATCAGGGAAGATAGCATGAGGAGAATACCCTCACAGGAAGTGTCACCTTGAGGAAGGAGGAGAATTCCAAGAAGCCCAGGGGGAGAAGGGAAGTTCCCGGGCTGGAGGGATTTCTTGTCAAAATAGATGATGCCCAGAAGTGGTGTCGAGTCTAGTAAGAGATACAATGGGATGACGTCAGAAGTTCCTTCCAAGTGGAAGTTCTCTGATGCTTCTAGAGACTGGAAGAACCAGGGGCTGCACACCCTGTTTTCCAGCCACACTGACCTTTGCTCTGTCCCTGGTATACCTCCCATTTCATCTCCATCCCTTCTGCACTTTTGCCCAGGGCTATCCCTCATGCCTGGAGTGCCCTTTCCCCTTACTGCTTCCCCTTGAGACCCGTAACTGTGTCCAAGGCTCTGCTCAGGTACCACCTGCTACTAAAGGTCTTTGCTACTTCCTCAGTCATTATTTCTCTTCCCTGCAAGAACGAATGAAAAGGGCCAGAGAAACATAGATTTCATATTCCCTTTTCTCACACATTTTCTCTTTTACTTGATTGTTTTCCTATTTGCTCACCTCAATAGCGGCTCATCCTCCTTCTTCAGTCGTTTCAGTCATGCCTGACTTTTTGGGACCCCATTTGGGACTTTCTTGGCAAAGATACTAGAATAGTTGGCCATTTCTTCTCCAGCTCATTTGACAAATAAGGAAACTGAGGCAAACCGGTTTTTTTTCGGCCACTTGTTTTGCCTATCCTTAGATATACCTCAGAGCTCCTGGTTCTGTCTTTGTCTTTGTGGGTGTGGATTTCCCTGTTGTACCAGGTGTTGAATAGATGCCTCTTGGGTTGAATGGAGTTCAGACTTTTACCAGGAGCTGGGGAACAATATGGGGGAGGAGGGGAGAAATGTGTTCGGTTCATTCCAGGAGAGCCAAAGATCCGAGATTGCTGTGGTTTTCTGAAAGGCATCCCAGGAATGTGGGGAACAATAGTGGGAATTCACTGTACCTGAAAGGAGGAAAGATGAAAAGCACTTGAGAAAAAAAGATGGTGCCCTGAAGGAGGATCTCCTTCCTTCACATCCTTCCAAGGCTCCAGGCTTGACCCATTGTTTTGGTTCTAGTAAATGAGAGCCTGACTAAATGGCTAAATTAGGCCATCACTATTGACTGCTTCTTCCCAGGACTTAATGGATTTTTCCTTTGTTTTTCTAGCACCGATAGCTGCAGGAACTGGCCCCAATTTCTCTCTCTCGGATTTGGAAAGTTCTTCCTACTACAGTATGAGCCCAGGAGCAATGAGGAGGTCTTTACCCAGTACATCCTCGACCAGGTACTCAGATGGGGAGTTTGTGGGTCGTTTCTCCTGCTTGTGATGTTCAGCCAGGCTTATGAGTTCATTGGTGCCAAAGCTCCCAGTGTGGAAACTCCCTTCCCCAATGCAGCCCAGCAAATCACCTGCATGTTCTGATCGGAGAGCCTATGAGAGGCCAAGTGGCTTGTTCTGAGTGGAGCACCCAGTGTCAGAGGCTGGGCTCACATCTGGTTTTTTGATGCTAAGGCTGGTCCTCTGTCTGCTCCATCATGCTGCCCTTCACCATCATCACCAGCATCATTTTTATTATTGCATTTGTGTTTGTTTGCATGCGAGCTACTTCCTGTTGTGATGAGGAGTGGAAGGAGTATTGTTTCCTATTTAAATTTATTTAAATTGTACCCATACTCCAGTGGTTCTGTCATCTCATTGTGGGGAGTCCCTCCGGCAGTGATGATCGCAGCCCATCTCTGCCTGCCCGTTCTGTGCCAGCCTTGTCCTAGAGCCACCTTTGTTTTAGTTCTATGTCTCTGTAGTGCCTACTGTGTGCTCAGGACTGTGCCAAACACTGGGGGTGGGGGAGAGCCAAGGAAATGGGTGTCATCGTCTCCCGCCCCAGAAAGGAGAGAGCCACAGTAATCACTGACATCTATCTGTCTCGTGCTTAGAGGTTGCCAAGTTGCTTGAGCAACATGATCTCATGCCAGCCTGACAACAGCCCTGTGAGGTAGGTGCTATGGGAATGATTATCCCCATTTGACAGATGAGGAAACAGGGCCAGAGAGCTCAAACAGCCTGCCCTCGGGTACCCGGGTAACAACAGAGGCAAGTGCTAGGCGCCTCAGAACATTCTGAGAAACTATACTGATAAATGGAAAATCGGGCTCTAGGACAGAAAAGCTGTAGGAGCCGATGGGTGAGGAGGGGACTCCTTGGGGGCTGGAGGACGTAAGGAAGTGTCATGAAGGAGGAAGGATTTGGAGAGATGAGAGCCTGGAAGACACTTGAACCCAAAGCAAGGAGGAGCAAATGAGCATCGAGTGCTTAAGGAGAAGAATTGGAGTGGAAATGGAGGGAAAGAGTTTACCAACTAGGAGTCAAATGGTGCCTCCCAGCCTCTGAATCCTTAATTTACAAGTAATGCTGATTAGTGTATTAGGGGGTTACCAGGGCCCCAATCAAACTTAAGTATTTGGTACAGAAAAATGGTCCTTAGCCTGGGCCTCCTAGAATGCCTCCTCTGCAGGGTATGGAGGGGACCCAGAAGTCTCAGAATCTGTGTAGGCGATTCGTCTCTTCTGGCTGGTCCTACAAAGCCGAAAGGCGTCCAGGCTGAGCCCAGTGATGGACGGAGACTCTCTGCCTTTGCTAGACAGTCTACGTTCAGCTGAGGTTCATCACCAGATGAAATGGGCGCCATATTTTTTCACCCATGGTCACACTCAGTCTACTCAGTAGAGTAGAAAGCAGAGTGGAGGATGACTAAAGGCAACCCAGCAGTCTGGAATATGTAAGAAATATTGAAAAAACACACACTCATAGAATCAAAATGAGAGGCCAGAGCAAAAATGATTTCTGCAGCAGGTAAATCCAGAAAAGCAGAGCTATAGTTATTTTGACAAACAAAGCAAAAACACAAATTCACATCTGTAGACATGAGGAAAATGTACTATGTTTAAAAGAAAAAAAGATAGTGAACCAATATTAATGCTGTCCTGTCTATATTCATAAAGAAAAAGTTAATTGAATTGCAAAAACAGATATAGACAGTAATGGAATACTAGTAAGAGCCCTAATGTTCCTCCTTTACATACAGACACATCTATTAGATAGATAAAAAGAAAATAAGAAACTTAGACCAATTGGTAGAGTATTTGGAGCCCAAAGACCTATGGTGACTTTTGAAGGGTAGTATTAAGTAATATACATATTTCTCAACAGTTTGTGGTACTTTTGTAAAAACAGGCCATGTATGAAGTCGTGAATTAGAAATATATATAGAAAATGAAATTCTAAGCATGTCTTAACATAATGCAGTGAAAAGTGGTCATCTATACAGAGAACACCAAAAAAAGATTTTAGTGCCACATGGAAATGACAAAAACATTTTGAATAATAAGTGGGGTCGAGAATAAAGCACAGAAACAAAAATTCATTGATAATGAAACTTTTAAAAAACACCCTAGAATTTCTAGAATGAATTTAAAACAATCCTAAGGGGAAAATTATAGCCCTTATAACATACATTAATTAAACAGAAAATAGGGAACTAATGAATTGACTAGGCAATTAAAACATTAAAAACCAACAAATAATCCAAAGTCCAACAGAGGAAATCTTGAAAACTAGAGGAGAAATGAATAATTTGAAAACAAAAAAAGACTATAGAACTGATTGTACTAAAAGCTGATTAGGAAAAACAAACAAACAAGTAATAAGCTCTATAAGTCTAGTTAACCAAAGTAAGAAGGTGGAGTAAAATCATATAAAAAAGGGACAACTGGATGACTCAGTTGATTGAGAGCCAGACCTAGAGGTCCTGGGTTCAAATCTGGCCTCAGACACTTCATAGTTGTGTGACACTGGGCAACTCAGTTAACCCACATTGCCTAGCCTTTACCATTCTTCTGCCTTGAAACATCGTTTAGTGTTGATCCTAAGACAGAAGATACGGGTTTTTTCTTAAAAATCAGATAAAAAAATTCTTAATCAACATGGTAAAATCATCACAGAGAAATAAAAAGAACTACCAGAACCCACGATATATAGTTGTTTGCCAGGGAAAAGGAAAATTTTTGTAAAATAAAACCTCATCCACAAAAATAGCTAAATGAACAGACTAATAGAGAACTTGCAAATTCAAATGCAAAAGTAGAAATTTGAACTAGCTATATAGGAATTGCAAAGGTAAGACACAGAGGTAAGTCTAGTTCAGACAGATTCATAGGGGAATTCTATCTTTTTTAGAACAATAAATACCAATACTATACAAATTATTCTCAAATATGAAAAAAAAAAGGAAGTAAGCTACCAAACTCCATCTGTGAAACACAAAAGGCAAAAAAACCAGGGAAGGATAAAGCAAAAAATAAAAACAGAGTTCCAAGATACTCTACCAAGTTGTAGAGTTTGTATCAGTTGGCACTGGTGTGGGAAAGACCCCCATTACTAAAATCAGAGTTCCTAGGAGTATTGAGGCAGTATGTTGCTTCTAGGTATCCTGCACCAGAGGGAAAGAAATGAGTTGAAGTGAATAAATGAAAGATCTGTAATTTAATCCTCATGGAGACGGGGATATTCTAGGATGGGAATTCTTTCCATCCCTCAGCTGTGAGTCATGGAATCGTAGATGTCAAGTTGGACGGGACTTTAGAGGCCATCTAGTCTGACCCCTTAAATTTACAGATGAGTAAACAGGCTCAGAAAGCTTACATAATTCACTGATAGTTGTATCAGGGGTGGGAAGTGAACCATATCCTCTGATTACATAAAAATAGATTGATTTTGCACAAACAAAACCAATGCAGCTAAAACTAATCAGGAAACAATTAACTTTGGAAAAGGAAATCTTTGCCAAGGGAGGAAAAAAATCAAAAATCTTTGAGAGATCTCATTTCCAAGATACATTGATTGTCTGTCCTTGACACAGAGATTATGGGGAAGGACTCCAATGCAGGTTTTCCTGATCCAAGGCCAGCACTCTATCCACTCTTATCTCTAGAATAAACCAACAATTGTATTCTTTTCTATATAAACTTGAGCATTGACTGTGACAACACAGAGAGGAGGTGACTCCGCAGAAAGAAATTTGACATCCCTGTTTCAGTTCCCCAGACATTTATGAACTATTTGCCCTTTGGGCACTGGGGGAATAACAAAGACAAAAGGACAAACAGTTCCTGCCTTTAAACAGGTTTTCATTCTAAAATCCGGGCAGAAGTTTCCTCCTTCCAAGATGAGGGACTAAAGTTTTCCATTTTAAACAGCCCGATTCGGGGGTGTAGCGACTCACAGGACTGTTTCCCCGCACACGAGGTGAACCCGTTCCTTAAGTTGTCTTTGCCTATTTTTTGCCATCCACAAGCCCATATTTTTATTTTTTATTTTGCCTAATCACGTCTGGGGCCAATATCGGAAGTGAAATTGACAGCCAAGCCTCCCCTTCCTTCTGCTACCCTTGTAGATTTCCATCTTACTGGAGAAGGGAAGAGGGAAGGTTGAGCGTGATGACTCCAGCCTCTCCAGCTGATGCCTCGCATTCTCAGCTGTTGAAAATGCCAGTTATCCAGAACAAACAAACTGCCCGAAAGCACAGGTCAAACTCAACGTTTCGGGGGGGCTGGGGGGAGGGGCGGTTGTATTTTTGTTTCTCCCCCCCCCCCCATCGCAGTCACAAGATGGCGAATGTGTCCGTTGGGCGGCGAGCGATCCCCCCCCTGGGAGGGGAGGTTCCACTATCGGCTGGGCTCGGCAGCCACCATCTTGTTCCGTGTGGTCGCCAGCTAGAAGTTAACATTCTGTTTGTTTTTCCTCTGTGCTCGGCGTATGTGGCACTCGCATCCAGAGAATGAGGCCCCGGGCTCTGCTCTGTTGTCTTTTGTTTTGACTTGAGGAGCAGAAAGGCAGGTTATTAATGTCACTTAGAGGCCGATCACCGTCCTCGAGTTCTTCCGCAAATAGCTCACCCTGATAAAGAGCTAATTATAAACAGCCTCCTTAGTTAATAACTCAGTAATATGTTTGTTCTTCTCTCATTAGCCTCTTCCGAGCTTGGCTCCAAAAAAAAGGCTTTAAATACATAAAGTCAGCAGAATGATCAGTGCCCAGAAGAGCCGAGATTTCCAGAGAAAGGGTCGTCCGTCCTGGCTTCACACACGCGTCCCACGTTGGCCAGAGTTTTGTAGGGAGGGGATGATGTCCGGTCCCTGCCCTGCCGCTGGCTCTAAGCTCCTTGAGGACAGGAACACAATCATTTTTCATCTTTGTCTCCCCAGCCCCAAGCCAGAGGCTTAAGTGTTCGGATTTGGTACTCGGAGGATCTGGGTTTTAATCCCATCTCTCTCCTTTATGCCCTGAACCAACTTGTATGAGTCACTTAAATTCTCCGAGCCTCAGTTTCCTACGCTGTAACTAAAAGGCATCGGACTAGATGGCCCTGTGATTCAACCGTCCTTTGAGGGATGACCTCGAAGTCAGGAAGCCTTGGGTTCAGATCCCCCTCCAGAGGGAGGAGCTGGGGCCAATTCCTCCAGTCCCCCTGGTTTCATTTCCTTGTCTGTAAGGTGGCGATCCCCACTGCTTCTAGAAATTACATACCGCACCGCTTTGTGGTGAGGTTCCAGTGAGATCACGTCTGGAAAGCACTTTGCAAATACTCGGACCACTATTTAATGTTGTATCCAGAACAGTCGTTGGAAATTCATAAATGTCTGTTCGATTTTGTCGCCCTCAAAGATTCTAACGTTCAGTTGGAGAGAAAAGCGCTTTCTTGGCATTTAATCTATAACAACAAATATTCAGTTGGTCCTACTATGTGCCAGGCACGATGCTAGTCCTGGGGATGCAAAGATAAAAATGAAAACATTCACTTTCAGATAACTTCCATTCCATTGAGGGAAGCACTGTGTATTCCTAGGAGCGAGTACAGCACGCAGTGAGCACCGACTGTGTACCAGGCTCCATGCCAAGCACTGGAGAACCAGAGAGAGGCAAAAACCAGTCCTGTCATTGGGGTGCTGGTGGTAGAATGGGGGAGACAAGAGCCAGCAATGCACAGGCAAATTCAACAAGATAAATTAGGTGGAGCTCAGAGGGAAGGCGCTAGCATGGAGAGGATTTGGGGAAAGACTTCCTGTGGAAGGTGGGACTCGAGCTGCAGCTTTAGAGGAGCCAGGCGGGCAACGTGGCCAGAGAGATGGCCTTCTAGGCACAGGAGACAGCCAGCCAGGGAGATGGAGAGTCATCTGTGAGGCAGAGCAAGAAGGCCAGCATCGCTGGATCTTAGATCCTATTGGGAGCTGCGAGATTAGAAAAGGCCTCCTGTAAGAAGCAGCTCTCCATCCGAACTTTGAGGCAAACTGAACATTCCAACAGGCAGAAGGGAGGAAGGAAGGAGTGCATCCCAGGCATGTGGGAGGGTCTGGGCAAAGGCACAGGGGTGGTAGATGCAATGTGGGGCATTTGGGCTGGAATGTAGAGTTCCCCAAGGGGAGTTACATGAAACCAGTCTGAAAAGATAGACTGAAGTCCAACTGTAAGCGCATTAAGTGTCACCAAGCCAGTACTTGAAGCCATTCCAACATGGCAAAGCCTTCTGAAGCTCACATTTCCTTGATGTTGTCTTCAAGAACCCATGCTTCCCTTCAGCCTGGGGCCTTAGATGCTTTGGCCTGTAGGACATCCCATAGAACCATTTCTCTAGAGATGGCAGCTCTGCTCTAGGCGATTATTTGAACAAGGAATTTAATTTTAGTCACTCAGAGCTTTGGGCAGGCCCTTCAACAGGGCACCCGCCATATTGCCTGTCTTTGTGTCTCTCCACATCCCCTTGTCAGAATCTTTGATCTCCCCCAGTCAGAATAGAGTGCTCGTGCCCAAATGTATGAAACATCCGTGTTCTTAAGATAGCAAAACCCTGAGATGTAACAGGGACTAAAAGCCGCCCTCTTGTGTCTTCCCTCAATGATGTCTCCCAACATGGAAATGTCCCTGATCTTCCCTCCCCCCCTTAGACTCCATAGAAGAAGGAAGAAAAAGAAATAAACCATTGTGAGAGGCCTACTGTGTGCCAGGCACTTTTCCAAAGACAGCTTAGTATCTTGTATATTGTGGATGGAGTCATCAGATCTCTCTCCTAATCTGGGCATTCCAGGAGGACAGGTCCAACTTTATCACCATTTTGTATCGCCTCCATGGCCTCTGCCTCCAGCTGGTTTTTAATAACCATCTGTATTTGGTTCTTATCTCTTCCATGACCACAGTCAGTACCTCCACGAAGGCAGGGACTTTCCTCTGTCTTTCTGTTCCCGTCATGTAGACCAGCATCTTCCAAAGGGTAGCTATTGAATCAATGCTTGTTGGTTATTGAAGGGTCAATTATGTTTATATAAACTCCTTAGTCTGGCATGTAAAGCCCACAAGAATCTGGTTCCAATCTATCTTTACAGGCAGATTTCACATTCCTCCCTTTCATGCTTTCTCCATCCAACCACGCTAGCCTTCTTGCTACTCCCCTTCATGGACTCCCTAGTCTAGCCAAAAGAACATTTTTTGTCATTTCCCACACATGATGCTCCCATTTCCCACCTCCATGCTTTTGCCTGCACTATTCCCCAATTCCCTGGGCTGCTATCCCTTCTCACACTAGTTAGAATCCAAAGCTTTCTTCAAGGCTCAAGAGAATTGCCTGTTTTTCATTCTCTTTCCATCCAAAGTTATTTTGTATTTATTGATCGGAGCACTTGTTCTTGGTACCCCTTCCCTCATCTATGGTTCTTTAGGGCAGGAATTGATGGATCATCTCCCTCCCCCATTTTTGTAGAACACCATTGGTATACAGTAGCTCCCAAATCCATTTATGCTGAATTTTAATGGACTGAATGCGTGTCTTTTCTCCCCAAAGGACGCTCTCCCACTCCCCTTTGTTAGCATCACCCCGTACAGCCCTCTCTGACCAGGGTGAGACTCTCTCGGTATATTTCTTACCCCCCAGCACCTTGCACAAGGCTTGTGCCCACAGGAGGCACTTTTTAAACAGTTGATGAATGACTAAATGAGTGAATCAGGACTTGTTTCCTCCCTTCCCTCCGTTTCACCACGGAAGGAGCTTTGCATGGGGAGAGGCCGTTGACTGCCTTCTAACGTGTCTCCTTTCCTTCTTCCAGCTCAACAAAGCGCCTCAAATCTGTGGAGGATGAAATGGACAGTCCTGGTGAAGAGCCCTTTTACACGAGCCAAGGACGCTCCCCGGGCAGTGGCAGCCAGTCAAGTGGATGGCATGAAGTGGAGCCAGGTAAAGGGGGCCGGAGAGGGCACGGCAGCCTTGAGAGAGGCATGGAAGGACAAAGGCACTGGGGTCCCTTCCTGGCCCCGCGACACTCATTATCCATCCGGGGTTCTCTTGGGGAGGACTGAGGCAGGACGCTTCGAGAGCCAACCTCCCCTCTAGCCAGTCTGGGACGCCCTAGCTCAGCCGAGGTCCATCAGCATCAGTGGTGTGGCCTTCAAGGCTTCTGTGCCGTCCCTTACCGGCATCCTTGTTTCTGCCTCCCAGACCCTGGAGGGGTAACAGTATGCTTTCTTAATGGCCTGTTAGGAATCTTGGTTCAAGGGTGATCTGATTCTCCATGGAGAGTTGGAAGGAAGAATGAGTCCTTTGGGCTGAAAGGCAGCTCTTGGATTCTTGGGAAAGTAGGCTTTCCCTTCCCTTTTTGCAACCATTTCTTGGACATGATGATTTGAAACCTGTGACCTAATTGTTGCTGAAATTATGGTTTGTATGTGTGTCTTGAGCTGGAGCCTGTGGTTTTATTGTCTTTGGAACTACCTCCATCAGTGCCGACTTTGGGTGGCCTTGGAAACTGAAGTTCAAGTGACTTGTTTAGGGTCACACATCTTGTGGGTGTTAAGGTGGGATTTGAACCCAGGTCCTACAAAAATTAAATTATAACTCTAATAATAAAAATATTATAGTATATGAGGTTTATTAAGGATCATTAGAAATCAAGGAATAAAGAGGGTACAAAGCATGGCTGATTAGCCATTTCAGCCATCCCCACCTTACCTGTATCATTGCAAAGGAAGAGAGAGCGTGGAAGGCGTTACTGCCAGTTAGATACCAATCATGATCTTGCCAACTTGGAGATGCAGGAGAGATTATAGGGAATTCTGGGAAACCCCAAGGACTTCTGGGGAATGGAGTCTAGGGTTCAAAATCTCCATTTATACAGTCCCCTCAGCTCTCTCTTGACTAGGTGAGGATGCCTACTGTACAGATACCTTCCTCCGTGCCATCATTCAGTGCAGCTCAATTCCTCCAGCACTGAAGGGCCTGTAATGGGTCAGGCTCCACGCTCTAGGTCAAGGCTCTAAAGACAAAAACGAGTCGGTGCCTGCCGCCTGGGAGCTTACGCTCTGTCCTTGGAAAGAATTCGAGGCTGGGCCCAGCGACCAGCTACGTCTGCTTTCCAAGGTCCAGCCTGTGTCAAGGAAGCTCTAATAAACTTCATCAAATATCTATCTGGTAGAAATCGTAACTCAATTCTTCCAAGCCTTGGCATGAAGGCTTCTCGCTGGTCGGATGACCATTTAGTGATGAGCTCCATGGATGGGGCAGTGAATGGAGCCAAGAACAACACTGAATGATTCCTGTTTCTAAGATGGCTTTGGAGCTCTTGTACTTCTGCGGTCGGGAGGAAAGGAAGGTGGAAAATGGAAAAATAGACCCTCTAGAAACCTCCACTTAGATGGTGATCATCCACATGGGAGCCCTTGTCGAACGTCTAGCCGGATTCCCTTCAATGACTTATTTATGGCATTTGCAAAAGTGATTTACCATTGGAGCAGCTAGGTCACATAGTGGAGAGAGCACTAAGTCTGGAGTCAGGAGGATCTGGGTTCAAATCTGGCCTCAGATGCTTCCTAGCTGTGTGACCCTAAGCAAGTCATTTAACCCTAACCGCCTACCCTTTACCATTCTTCTGTCTCAGAATGGATACCTAGAGAAGGTAAAGGTTAAAAAAAAATAATTGATCCTAGCTGAAGATAGAGTCTTCATACACCTCCATTTTCCAGCTCCCTCCTCTTCCCCAGGGTCCCCCATTTAAGCACGCCCAGAGACGACCATCCTGTAAGTTAGCATCGACCCGTAGCTCTAGCTAAGAGCAGCCATGATCCATGAGCTTGAGAATCTTAGACCCGTACTTTCGTCCTTCAGACTGCCAATGGCATTGACCAGATCTTCTTTTGGGCCTTTGCTGAGTACTAATGAATGTTTATAGGCTGCTGAACGATTGTCACGGGCCAGAAGATGGCTTTGGAGCTCTTTGGCGAGCCTGGCACATAACTGTGGCCCTCTCCCCTCCGTGAAATAGACACTGATTTGTCCTTTCTTAGACGCGCAGGTGGAGGCATAATTTGTAGCGAAGGGGACAAATACATATACGTTGTTGCATTGGGATAATCTGACAGCTCTGTGGTTCAACGAATAGAGTGCTGAATTCCAAGTCAGGAAGAGCTGGGTTCAAATCTAGTTGCATGATCCTAGCAAGGCACTTCTTCGCTTTATGCCTCAGTTTCCTCTGCTAGAAAATGAAGATAATAATAGCAACTACCTTCCAGGGCTGTTGTGAGGACCAAATGAAATAATTTGTGTAAAGTGCTTCACAGACCTTAAAGCACTATAAATACCAACAATCAGGATTACTCTTAGCTCTATTACTGATAATGGTGATGGTGAGGATGAAGAGGAAGCTTCTTCTGTGCTCATTAGCTTATCAGTCAATAAGTTTTTATTATATTTCTTTAAAGTCTTGGGCAGCTAGGTGGTACAGTGGATAAAGCCCAGGGCTCAGGGTCAGGAGGACCTGAGTTCAAATCCAGCTTCACATACTTCCTAGCTGTGAGACTCTGGGCCAGTCACTGACCCTTTGTCTGCCTTAGTTTCCTCATCTGTAAAATGAGCTGGAGAAAGAACTTTGTGGCCCTGGGCAAGTCACTTCATCCTGCTGGCCTCAACTTCCTCATCTGTAAAATAAGCTGGAGAAGGAAATGGCAAACCACTCCAGTATCTTTGCTAAGAAAACCGTTCATGGGGTCCCAAAGAGTCGGACATGACTGAAACAACTCTACGAAGCATGTTGCTAGGCACTGTACCAGTCATTGACCCTTTGTCTGCCTTAGTTTCCTCATCTGTAAAATGAGCTGGAGAAGGAAATGGTGAACCACTCCAACATATTAACTGTGTGGCCCTGGGCAAGTCACTTCACCCTGCTGGCCTCAGTTTCCTCATCTGTAAAATAAGCATGTCTCTAGGCATTGTACCAGTCACTGAGGACATCATAACCAAAGGGAGATGGTCCAGATACCCTCAAAGAGGATCTTTGTGGATGTAACCAACAAGCATGAGTCATTTCAGTGGTCAACCACGAGGCTACGGATGGAGGCTACCCCTGCAGAAGTGAGCCGAAGACAAAGCCGTCCCCTTTGCAAGGGCAGATTTGGATGTTAGACTGGTTTCCCTCGATTCCTCTGGAGTCCTTCAGCCTGAAAGCCGCCTCCTCGTGTGCTCGGGGAGATGACCCTGCGAGCAGAGCCTGTGTGGAAGGAGAGGGCTGGCTCAGGGTCCAGCAGGGTCCCTTCCTAGCATCCAGGCTCTTCCCCTCCAATTTCATCTTCTCATTTTCATTTCAGTTATGGAAATCAGGATCCGGGAGGAGGGGGAGGAATTTCCATTTGACCATATTCCGAACGGAAAGTCATCATTGAAACAGTGCCTGAGGGGCCTTTAAAACCCAACCCAAGGATGTCG
Organism: Monodelphis domestica; assembly: GCF_027887165.1. NCBI lineage: Eukaryota > Metazoa > Chordata > Mammalia > Didelphimorphia > Didelphidae > Monodelphis > Monodelphis domestica. The sequence goes on along the minus strand of NC_077228.1, from coordinate 15,686,701 downwards.
CACATGTTAATGGTGACTTTGGTATCATTAACTTCCACCAGCTCTTTAAGACGGGTAATTGATGCTGCCAGATGGTCCAGCCTGGGCGTTCTCCATCAGGCCGTAGCCCCTCTCTGGCACCAGGAGCACCTTTCTCCGCTCCCACACTTCTCTGAGCCTGTTCCCAGGAGGGCCAGGAGGCCTTTCACATGATCTCCAGAAACAAGTCCTGGGAGGAGAGGGTGTCTCAGAGCCTCCTCAGCCTTTCCTTTAGTTCCCTTCGATGGGGATCCTTTTCACCAGTTGGGTCTGGGGGCTCCCCTTGCATCGGGGCAGGTGGTATGCTCAGCACAGAGCCCGTCTTCCTGGAATCTTCTTCCCCTTTACCTGGCGCGGAGGAGCTCCAGAGGCCAAAGTCAGGAGGAAGGTCTGCCAGAAGAGACAAATTTCCTGGAGCAAAGGGAAAGCTTTGCAAGTAAAACAGACCAGACAGGCTGTAAATTACTTGTGTTCTCTCTCCCACCTTTGGCGGCGTCCTTCTCCCATTACTTTATCTCAGCACTTTTCGTGTCTGACTCTCCCGAACGGGGAAGAAAGGCAGAAAGATTAAAAATGTGAGCTTGAGAAAGAACGCCGACAGCCCTCCGACTGGCCGCGGCCACTTTGCTAATAAACAGAGCCTTGGTTCTCCCCCGCTGAGCTACGTTTTCCACTTATCTTCAAAACCAAGGTTGCCGGTTGAGTTTTATGGCTTCAGAACTCATTAGGATGAAATGATTTCTGCAGAACTCTATGGGGCAAAATCGTCTCATGTACTCGCAGCCAGCTCGGGATGATCTGCACTAATTGGGGATTAGGAGGGTGGAGCGGAGGCGTGGGGAATCCAAATCAGCAGATTCCTTTCCAAACCCATGTTCTTGGGCTCCGCCATGCATTTCTGCCTTTGGTGATGGTGGATGTTCTGGTCATTTCCTTTGTGGAAAAAAAAAATCACAAAGAACTCAGTAGGGGAAATTCCGTCTGCCTCCCTGCCTTTCCTCCTGTCTGTAGTAAAGTCCACGATGGAAACGGGTCCTTCCTTAACACCAGATGAAGTATGGCTGCTCCCTCTAGACCTTCTCTCTGCGTAAGAGTTTGTGCTTCAAGTGATTCCTTTTGGGGGGCAGTTTGGTGGCTCAGTGGATAAAGAGCCACGCCTGGAGATGGGAAGTACTAGGTTCAAATGGGATCTTGGACACATCCTAGTTGTGTGACCCTGGGCAAGTCACTTAACTTCTGTTACCTAGCCCTTAATGCTCTTCTACCTTGGAACCAATAGCAGTATTGATTCTAAGATGGACAATAAGAGTTTGTTTATTTAATTCTTTTTATGGGAAAGGAATAATGAACAAAGTACAAGATCAGGCACACTCCAGTTCAATAGGTAGTTGTCTCCTGGCTGCTGCGTCCAAGCCACTTGGCTAGTTAGATCGATTCTCATGTCCATGTCCTGGGCTCTAAGTTGCTGTCAGTAAAGAGAGATGCTGGTCTCATCCTGAGCAAGTCGTTAAGCAGAACGCTGGCTCCCGGCATGAGGCTCAGAAGCAAAACGTGCCGCAGTTCATGTGCACTGGCCAAGCCACAGGTTCTCTTGGCCTCAGTGAATTCCCCCATAAAGTGAGGGTATTGATGCTTGCCTCATTCTGCAGTTGTAGCATCATAAGATCCCAGATTGTTGAGCTGGAAGGGACTCGTGCACCCCTTTATTTTACCGAGGAGGAAACCAGAGGCCAGGGAAGTGAAGGAACTTGCCCAACTCCCAGAGGTAGGAAGACTGATCTTCTTCTAGGTGCCTTGACTCACGGGCCAGTGAGTTGTCTTCCTACTGTACTGGGTGGCTACACTCAGGGTTGTTGTTCAGAAGTTGGATCATGGGGAAAGCTAGGCCACTCAGTGGATAGAGAGCCAGACCTAGAGAGGGGAGGTCCTGAGTTCAAATCTGGCCTCAGACACTTCCTAGCTGTGTGACTCTGGGCAAGTCACTTAACCCCCATCACCTAGCTCTTACCACTCTTCTGCCTTCGAATCTTGATTCTAAGATGGAAGGTAAGGGTTTAAAAAAATAGCTGGGTTATGTTTCAGAGAGAAAGTTGGGGCCATTAAAAGTTCCCCAAAGGAAACATAAATCAAAGGTCTAGTTTATTATTGGATGCAATTAGTATATTCCTCAGAAGTTCCTCTAAGTCCCACTTTTGCAAACATATCCGTTCTGAGTTTTGGAGGAGGCTTTGCCATTGATAAGATTCTCTAGATCCCCCTGTTTGGGGATACCATTGGACTGATTGCTCTAGAACATCATATGGTGCCTTCATAATAATATGATTTAATAATATTTGATAATCCAGGATTATTCAAAGTGGAACGGCTTCATGATCCATGCAGAAAAAGCTAAATGGACAAATATACGTGTATAAATCTATATCTCTGTCTGTCTGTCTTATTTATCTATCTTGTCAATGACAGAGTTGGGAGAGGCAGTGCAGATGGACCAAGAGATGAACTCATAATTGACTAGGAGAAGGAGAGTAGACTGGATTCTGCAGGAGACTTTACACAGTGCTATCATCATTCTTCTTATTATTAACAACAAGCACAATGATAGCTAGTGTTTATTTAGCCCTTTGAGATTGGCAAAGCACTTTATAATTGTCTTATTTGATTCTCAGAACAACCCTGCAAGGTTGGAACTATTATCATCTCCATTATGGTTGAAAAAACTGAAATAGACAGAGGTTCAGTGACTTGCTCAGGGTCACACAGCTAGTAAGTACCAGAGACAGAATTTGATCTCAGGTCTTCCTGTCTCCAAGCTCTATGCTATAGCCACTTCAGCTCCTAGCTGCCTCTTTAATGATACCTAACTTTTCCCCAGAACCAAAGCCTGGCTTTGAAACATTAATGTCCTTCCAGCAAAGCTGTCAAATTGTGAGTCTCAGCTAATCAAAATCTCCAAAGAACCAAAGTTTGGGTGATCCATAGGACACCTAGCGTTAGCGAGTAGATACCAATTAATCTTCAAGTCACTCGCCGAGGATGCTTCGGTTTCTGAAGGATGAAAAATGAGGATCATCCAGAGGGCAATGGGAAAGTATGCGATGAGTGTGTGCAAACTGTAACAAATTGCCAGTGGAGAAATATGATGGATCTGCGGAGTAAAGGATGTCATCAGAGAAATGGAGGAATGGAAGGTGGAGGCTGTGAGGGAAACGTCTCTGGGTTCTGCTCTTTGGGAGAAATGGAAGGAGCACCTTCCTCCCCCATAGCCCCTGTGGTGAGCTTAGGGGATGATGGAGTAAAGGATGTCATCAGAGAAATGGAGGAATGGAAGGTGGAGGCTGTGAGGGAAACGTCTCTGGGTTCTGAGCTTTGGGAGAAATGGAAGGAGCACCTTCTCTCCCCCATAGCCCCTATGGTGAGCTTAGGGGATGATGGAGTAAAGGATGTCATCAGAGAAATGGAGGAATGGAAGGTGGAGGCTGTGAGGGAAACGTCTCTGGGTTCTGCTCTTTGGGAGAAATGGAAGGAGCACCTTCCTCCCCCATAGCCCCTGTGGTGAGCTTAGGGGATGATGGAGTAAAGGATGTCATCAGAGAAATGGAGGAATGGAAGGTGGAGGCTGTGAGGGAAACGTCTCTGGGTTCTGCTCTTTGGGAGAAATGGAAGGAGCACCTTCTCTCCCCATAGCCCCTGTGGTGGGCTTAGGGGATGATGGAGTAAAGGATGTCATCAGAGAAATGGAGGAATGGAAGGTGGAGGCTGTGAGGGAAACGTCTCTGGCTTCTGCTCTTTGAGAGAAATGGAAGGAGCACCTTCTCTCCCCCATAGCCCCTGTGGTGAGCTTAGGGGATGATGGAGTAAAGGATGTCATCAGAGAAATGGAGGAATGGAAGGTGGAGGCTGTGAGGGAAACGTCTCTGGGTTCTGATCTTTGGGAGAAATGGAAGGAGCACCTTCTCTCCCCCATAGCCCCTGTGGTGAGCTTAGGGGATGATGGAGTAAAGGATGTCATCAGAGAAATGGAGGAATGGAAGGTGGAGGCTGTGAGGGAAACGTCTCTGGGTTCTGATCTTTGGGAGAAATGGAAGGAGCACCTTCTCTCCCCAGAGCCCCTGTGGTGAGCTTAGGGGATGAGAGAGATCCATCAGGAAGCAGTTATTAAACAGTTCTTATGTATGAGGCGCCATGCCAAGTGCTGTAGAGAAAAAACAAAAATAGCACCAGCCCCTGCCCTCAAGGAACTTCCATTCTAATGGGGGAGGCAGAATGTGTGTAAACTGCCTGATAGCCAAGCATGATACAAGGTGACCTTAAAGGAGATGGCCCTGGCTGCTGGGGGCACTAGGAGAGGTCTCCTGAAGAAGGCAGCATCTCAGCTTTGCCTCAACAGGAGCCAGGGGTTCTGATCCAGTATTGGAGGGGACAGTCACTACAAAGGCACAGAGATGGAGGATGAAGCATCACGCAGTAGACAGACTCCTATGCCTGGACCTTTAGAGTATATGGAGGGGGGGCAGAGATTTTAAAAGCTAGGGAGGGACAAAGTTGTGAAGAGCTTTACAGGGCTGACAGAGGGGTTTCTATATGGTCCTAGACATCAGCAGCAAGGTAGCACAGTGGATTGAGAGCTGGCCAGTTTTCAAGTTAGGAAACCTGAGTTCAAATCCACCCTCAGATACTTCCTAGCTATATGACTCTGGGTAAGTTATTGAACCCTGTTTGCCTCCGTTTTCTAATATGTCAAATGAGCTGGAGAAGGAAACGGCAAACGACTCCAGTATCTTGGACAAGAAAACACAGAATGTTTCAGACAGATGTTTCACTCAAAGAGTCTGATACAGCCGGAACAACTGAACAGTCACAGATAAGAGAGGGAAAGAGAGGATGAAATAGAAAGGATGAGCAGTTTTGAGTGGATTGCCATCTGCATCAATGGAGGAAATCCCGGGCATAGTGAAGCCCCCAGACCCAGTGTATTTGGTCATGGTTTAAATAATTCCGCACCGTATTACAAACAGGTCCTCCCCTCCTGTGACTAGAAGCCTCCTCTCTCCCACTACTCAGTTAAAGAAAGGCACGTATTTGGCCCCACACTCTGCTCCCTCTTCGATGGGCTGCAGCTACAAAGGTGAGGGGCTATAGTGCCGTAGCGGGGAATCCCCACCTCTGATCTCCAACTCCTAAACGAGGGGATGCTGCTCGCTGGTCTCCCTCCTCGGCGTCTGTCCACCCCCCCCCCCAGGTCTACAAGCCCATGACTGAGGACAAGGTGGGTCCATTTTCACATATACAAATCTCATCTTCTAGCCCATTGGGTCCCCCTCGGAGAACTGGCATGTTTTTCACTGACTGCTTCCATCCCAAATACCGTGGAAAGGAATGTTTGCCACCTTTCCCTTGGCCAGCTCACGGTCCACAGGAGGACCATTATCCTTGCCAATAAAAAGGCAGCAGCCTGGTGCCAATGGGGCATTGATCATGGACACTCCGCTGCACTAGTGTATATTAGGGGGAGATGATTGCATCTCCTCCCATCACTGGCCGTAATCGGAATCCTCACCGTTTCAGAGCCTTGCTATGGGATCAATGTCTTGGCTTTGCTTCTGTGCTCATGGAACAATGGGAGGCCTCTCTTCCAAGACCTCATCCTCTTCTCTTGTGCCTTTACTTGGGCATCTTCCCCTTCGAGGTGAGGACACCATGGAGCCTGTCAAGAGGAACAGGAGGCCTGGGGCCTTTCTTTGATTCCGAAAGAAAAGTGGCAGCTGCCAGCCTGTGGGCGTTGAAAGGAACATCCTGCCTGCATTTCCAAAAAGGCCAGGATTTCTTTCCAAAAATAATTTTTCCACCCTAGCAAAGGCACTAAGTGGCCCCGATATCATAGACGCTGAGTGGCGAGGAACCTCTGAAGCCATCGAGTCCAGCCTCCACCCATGTAAGAAAGGCCCTCAGCACATCCCCAGCAAGTGACTCCTCCTCCTTTGTCTGAAGACCGCCATCGGTGGAAAAGACAACCCATTCTACTCTTGGGCAGCTCCAATCCGTAGCGTTGGGGCATTGCGAGATCCCAGAAGCCAACTAGTCAGCGGAACGCCTTGGAGGCAGGGACCGTGGTTTTAAATTTCTTTGTACCTACATGGCTTCTCACCCATGATCAGCTGAAATGTGGGGGAAAGTGTTTGGGCTGTGGAAAGGCACGGAGCACATGAGTAGAGCCAGAGAGAATAGTGGACACAGCTTTCTTAGCAGGTTCACGGAAACAGAGAAGAGAGCAGACGTGTGAGATGGTTTTCTCACAGAGCTTGTAGCCTTCCTGAGGAACTGGAAGAATTAGATTCTAATCCGTGTTCTTCTAGCTAGTAGGGTGGGACCTTTGGCCAAGCCCCAGAACGTCTCTGAATCTGTTTGTTTTATCTTCAAAATGAAGACATTAATAGGTATATGCAATGTTGGCATACAGTCATTGCTCAGCTGATGCATACCAACGGACTGATTGACTGACTAAGATGGGGGGTGGATATAATATGAGATATCCAAGTGTCCACCAGTGTGCTTGGCACATAGTAGGTCTTCATAAATGTTGCTTGACTGATATAAACCTTTGAAATTGTGAAATATCATAGAAATACAAATTGTCGATTTATTATTATTATTTCTTCTCTACTTCTAATAGTGTAAGACACTAGATATTCTTTATCACTGATGTCTAGCTCTGATGTCTCAGGGTAGTACAGGGGTAACCCTAGAGCTTCAAAGGCTTTTCCATTATAACTCTATCGCTAGCTTCTCCTTCTACTAAGCTGAGCTCTAGTAATGAAGTACTTGTCTGTCATTCCAGAATTCTCCCTCCCACTCCCCAGTTCAGTTCAGAGCCTTGACCATGGACTCAGTTGGGCATTACAGAGCAAGTCCCATTGACAAAATGGCAGATCTTTGAAGTATTAATACAACAGATCATAGTAATTATAATGTTGGTTATAATGATAGATGGACAGATGGACAGACGGACAGACAGATAGATAGATAGATAGATAGATAGATAGATAGATAGATAGATGGATGGATGGATGGATGGATGGATGGATGGATAGAGAGAGAGATGGAGAGATGGATGGATAGACAGATAGACAGACAGACAGACAGACAGACAGACAGATAGATAGATAGATAGATAGATAGATAGATAGATAGATAGATAGATGGATGGATGGATGGATGGATGGATGGATAGAGAGAGAGATGGAGAGATGGATGGATAGATAGACAGACAGACAGACAGACAGACAGACAGATAGATAGATAGATAGATAGATAGATAGATAGATAGATAGATAGATGGATGGATGGATGGATGGATGGATGGATGGATAGAGAGAGAGATGGAGAGATGGATGGATAGACAGACAGACAGACAGACAGATAGATAGATAGATAGATAGATGGATGGATGGATGGATGGATGGATAGAGAGAGAGATGGAGAGATGGATGGATAGATAGACAGACAGACAGACAGACAGACAGACAGACAGACAGACAGATAGATAGATAGATAGATAGATAGATAGATAGACAGATGGATAGATGGATAGATACAGACAGATAGATGATAGATAGATGGATGGATAGATAGATAGATAGAGAGAGAGAGAGAGAGATGAATGGATAGATGGATGTATGGATGGATAGCAGAGGAACTTCTCCTGGGTAGATGTACAACTACATACCTTTTGACTGATGGTTAGTCAAACTGGATATTGAACGAGGAGTTTACAGAGAAAAATTGCAAAGGCTGAGGGTGCTGATAAAGGCCCCTGGGAAGAGAAGGCTGTTGGAAGAAGGAATAAAAGGGAAAGTCAGTTTAAATCAAAATCAGATGCCGTTTAGGACTAGATCTGTTTCCTCTAGTATTCATGATTTCAATAGTTAAGTTTGTTGTTGTCTATTTTTTTTTTAATTATCTGTTCCATTCCCAAACTTTAGGAATACTATTTAATATTTGTAGAGCCTAAACAGCAGGTGTTGCTGAACCCTGCGATCCACCCTTCTTCAAACAATATCCTCGCTTCCTTTTGCCTTTTGATGCTATGCAAATTAATTCCGGCAACATACGGTACATGTTTTCATAAACTTGAAAAATACCATTTGGTTTGAACTGAAAGAGAAACCGGCTTGTCTTTTGTCCCTGCCATGCTGTTGTGTCTTTTTAAAACATATATGTTTTATAAATAAATGGTAAGGTTCACTGTGATGAATATTTCATGATTCATCGCCCCATCATTCAAGGTAAAATGCACTGGAGGTAAGAGAATTCTCTAGAGCTTTTCCTGCATAGAGATAAGATTGCCACTGTGGAGCCAGGTAGCACCTTAGTGTTCATTTAGTTTAAGTGGTTCTTTTTGCAGATTAGGAAACCGAGGCATAGATAGAGGAAGTAGATTTTGACATTTAAAGCTCCTTCCATTGTCTCCAGCCTACCATCCCAGGATGACTTCCTAGCACACCCTCTCGCTTGCTCTCTCTATCTCCAGGCAAATGGCCCCCTTGTTGACCATTTTCTCCTTTCATGCTTTTGCAAGACCTTTCTTCCCTTCCTCAAATGCTCTCCCTCTTCATGTCTACCTCTTGGAAAAACTGAGAAGGCGCAGGTCTCCAACAGGAAGCTTTTCTTCATTTCCCCCATGATTCATTCCTCTTACTTGATGTTTCCTCAGTAAGTCTGGAAGAGCATCAGGCTGATGATCCTTTGGTGCTCTACCTTGCTTACATCCAACCTAGTTACAGATTAAGGCATCGCTCCTCAGGACCAGAGGTCCTCTTTAAGAAACCAAGGACAGACAACATTCCCCCATGTATGTCCATTGTCTTTCTCTCAGGTAGACTGTGAACCCCTTGGAAGTAGAGACACGTTTTTCCTGTCTCTTCAGCATCTCACCTAATGCCAGGTACCTTGTCATCACTTGGTGAATATTTGCGGAGTTGAATTGTTCCTGGATAGAGAGAGCAGGTAGCAGATCCCAGATCTGAATGGAGCTCCTCTCATTCGCTTTCTGGTGCCTTTTCCATGGTTGGAGATTGTTAGAGAAAAGAATGTCACACCAGGAAAGAAACTCGGACCTCATCTGGTCCAGTCCCTTCATTTTTAATGTTGCATTGACTTTCCAAGGTCACACAAGTAAGGAACAGATTTGGGATTTGAACCCAGATTTGGGATTTGACCCTCAGACCAGAGCTGTATCCATTGTACCACACTGCCTTTAATTACTGAGTCAAAGGGAAGACTTTATCATCCTATTTGGGTCCAGGATTCTATAAGTCCTTGAAGTTTTTAGAAAGTGATTGGGAATAGTAAACCTCATTTCCAAAATCCTTCCACCCTACCCTGCAAACTAGATGTTTTAATCCAGGGGAGGCAATAAGGCACCCATCCAGCTCCCTTGGATACCCCCTCAGACACCACATATTTGCTTCTGTTGGGCTGTGGCTCGAATGATCTAGCGACGTGCTTGGGGAGCTGTGCCTAGCTCTGTTGCTGCCTTGCACAGAACATTACAATAATGCCTCTTACTCCAGCCCCTTTCATCCAAAGATTTCAAACACATCATCAACTCATCAATTAATCAGAGGCATGGCACCCATTTGGAGATGATGGGTGAATTACATCCTGGGAGATTACGAGAAGTACTCCCATCAACAGAGTATATCAGAGACCTTCCTGATGGGATCCCTAAGCAAAACACCAAGAACTAAAATGGAAAAAGGAGAAGCCTAGGTGCTAGACACAGAAGATTGCTGAAAATGGATTTCTCAAATGGGGGAGGGAAAAAAATTCGAGGGGAAAATGGTCGCTTTATAGCCAGCCATCGCTGAAACATAATGAAAAATTAAATTGGAGTAAAATGACTGAAGTCATTTAAACACAGTAATTGACTTGTCTCTTCAGAATGAAGTACTTGTTGACATGGCAGCCTCCTTCCCGAACTGGGGAACTTTGAAAACCTTTCCTCACCCTTTTTTTAGATCCCTGAACATTGAGTGGCTTCTCTCCCAGTTTTCCCAGAATCAGAGAATTCCCTTTTCCCTTTCAAATGCAACTCAGACGCTATCTTCCAAGCATAGAGCCCTCCGGAACCTTCTCTGCCCAACCATCTGGTGTTATTTTTATCTATTCATTTTACTTTTATTCCATGTATGTAAGGAAGGTTTCCTCCATTAGAAGGTCAGCCTCTTGCCAGGAGGGATTGTTTCGTTTTTTGTCTCTGTATCCTCAGTGCCTAGTACAGTGTCTAACATGTGGTAGACAGTAAGCAAATAGTTGCTGATCTATTGACGGATTTGGGGAATAAGCAATTGAATGACTGTAAAGTAAATTATTTTGAGGATTTCACAGAAGGGATCCTTGTTGAGGCATGAGTGGTACTGTAGGGTAGCCTCTGGGAAGCTCCACGAGGAGGCCATCAGTCAGTGACCCTGAGCATCTCAACCCAAGAGTCTGTTTTCATTTGCACCCCTTCCCTCCTGGATTTTTATATTAGTTTATGTTGTCATTTGCCACTGTGGAAGAAATATTCCTAAGTCTGGGGCTTGCCTTGATTGTATGTGAAGGAAGTCAGTCCTTTCTTTCACTCCGTTAGAAACTCATCCAGACAGAGAAGCTGAAATCCATCTTGAATTTCATGTGTCCTCCAGAGGACCAGAGTATCCTGCCCCTCTAGCCAAGCCAACCGTGAGTCCCTTAGCATTGATTAGGACTCGGGGGTTGAGGACGACTTTCACGATAGTATATTGAGTTATGGCCAGCACAAGTCAGTTTTCACCATCTGCTTTTCTGCCATTTCATGGAGATAAAGGAAATTGTACAAAATGGCTGCAGTGGATATCTTCTGCAGCACCAGAGTAGAGTCTATGCAGGCAGCTTACACACGGCTCAAAATTAGCTGTAAGCATCGAAGTATTAAGAAGTATCCAGAATGTTTAGTTCTCGTGCTCCAATTTGGGTCCTTTAACTTTGTTCTTTGAGGTCTCATCTCTTCCCAAGAATCATACTTGTATTTAATTTTAACTGTTGTTGGGGGTTTTTGCCTCCAAGGAAGTGATTTTGTTTAGAATTTTTTTAAAGTATCCTCAAAAGACTCAACGTTGCCACTTTACTTCTTTTAATGTGTTTATTCCTCCTTTCTTTACATGCTGTTTCTATTAGTATTGAGGCTTTGAAATGCTAACTGTTTGAAAAATCAGTGTAATTCTTAATTCAATTTAAACACTTATTAAGCAGCTAATATGTGCAAGGCACTACATTAGGTTCAAGGGATGTGAAGACAAAAAACAAGTATGTAAGCTCAAGGAGCTTACATACTACTGGGGGAAACACGACATGTTTATTTGTAAGTAAATACAAAGTATATGTCAGCCAATACAAAGTCATTTCAGGTAAGAGAGTGCTGGTTACTAGGGACATCCCTTGTAGGAGGTGATTTTCAGAAGCTGGGCTCTGAAAACACTGAAGGAGCATCCAAGGGAAGGGTGAGGAAGAGGAACATTCTAGATGAGGAGAGCCACTTGCACTGAGAACTTTAACCAGACTCCAGGAAGCCATCTCTCCATTTCAGGCTTTTTTGGTGGATATTAGCTAGTTAATGAATATCAACATCTGTCCTTTCAGACTATCTAGGAGTTATCAAAAATAGACTAAAAGGGAGATAGATCTTTTTTGTCCCACAAAAATCCCATTTTGCAGTTAATATTTTTATATGATTGCCCTTTGGAATCCATTAACCCTACTGAGAACAGGACCATAGAATCTCAAAGGCCTTCTAATCTAGTCTGGCCCATTCTGCCCAAGATTCCCCTCCACTATATTCCCCACAAGTGGTCATCCAGTCTCAGTTTGACATCTAGTGAGAGTGAAATAACTATGTCACAAGGCAACCCATTCCACCTTGGAAGCTTTTCCCTTATATAATAGTCAAATCTGCTTCTTAGATGACTTCTACCCATTTATTGCACTTTGGGGTGTCAGGGATTGTCTGCAAAGACCAAGAAGAAATCATAGCATCTTAGGGTTTGAAGTGATACCACTACTAACATAGACATGTCTTCCATGACGTCCCTGAGAATATTGTCATCGAATTCCTCTTGGAATGCCTTCAGTAGTCCGGAGCAGACTGGCACCCATGCCAATCTATTCCATTTTCAGACGACTCTGACTGCCTTGGAGATTTCTCTTTGCATTTAGGTGAAATCTGCCTTCTTTTCTCTTTTGTCCACTGTTCTGAGCTTTCTCCTCTTCTGCAGAAGAGAAAGTCACACCACATATTTTACACTTTATAATAGCCCTTCAGATATTTGAAGACAGTCATCATGACCCTGACTCCTCTCTTCTCCAAGTCAAATATCTCCAGTTCTTTTCATTGATCAATCAGTCAGTCAAGCAACAAACATTTATTAAGCACCTACTATGTACCAGCCATGGTGCCAAGAAGAAGAAAAAGAAAGTGATTGCCCTCCAGAAATTTCCATTCTATTATTGGTCTTATAGAATGGTGCTTAACTCTTCATTATCCTCATCACTATCACCCAGTTATGGAATTTTAGAGTTCGATAGGACCTCATTGGCCCTCTAATTCAGCACACATTTAGCACATCTAGTCGGCATGTAATAAATGCTTGTTGATCGACTGACTTAATGGAAGGAATTCTCACTATTCCATCCCTACCAAGTGGTGGTCCAAGCTTTCCTTGAAGACTTCCAAAGGTGAGCAACCCACCACCTCCCTTGGCAGCCCACTTTGTTGTTAACAACTCTGATTGTTAGGATGTGAGCCCTTGATGCATCCCAAGTGGGCAGAATACCATCTTCCTTCCTGACCTTTAGTCCTCTCTACATAGAAGGGACATCAGCAGTCACTTAGTCCAATCCCCTCATTATATGATAAGGAAACTGAGGCCCAGGGAGGTTGCAACTTAATCAAAACCATGTAGCTAGTAAGTGACAGAGGGAGAATTCACACTCATGTCCTCGTTGACTCCATCGTATCATGTGAAATTCCCATGGTCCATCTTTGGCTTTCGGCCACTGTCCCATTTTTCCTTCTGAGAAACAACTGAGCACATCTCCGCTTATGCAATCCATCCCAAAGCTTTGCAGCAGTCTCTTTCCTCAGGTTTATTACATGACTATCAGGAAACATGTACTCAGTAAATGGATTGGCCTGTTGGGAAGTTTCTCTAAAATGATTGGAACCCTCATTTAGTTCCAGAAGACGTGTGAAAGTGAGACTGGAGTGCTAACTCATGTCTGCAAGGAAAATGTCAGCTAGGAACAATTTTTAGTCTAAACCATCCCTAAACTTTATGATTTGGGCAAACTAGCCAAAAAAATGCCTTTGTGTGAATTGGAAACTCACTGAATCATAGGTTTATAACTAGGAGAGGCCTTGAAGAGCATCTGGTTCAACCCTCGCCGTTTTACAGATGAGGAACCCAAGAGACAGACAGACAGCTAAGAAGAAGCAAGGTTAGGATCGGAATCCAGGTCCTCCAATTTCCAGTCCCAGCCTTCTTTCTGCTGCATCAGGCTGAGTTCTAAAAAGCAAGCCAGAAAGGGGACTCCACAGGGATCATCGCCGTGGTTCATCTGCTCATCATGTGTAAGAACCCCCTGAAAAGGAGGGAGACGAGCTGAACCCTAAGGTCAGAGCTAGGAGCCATGAATGCAAGTCATCAAAAAGAGGATCTCTGCCTATGAGGGAAAGAACGTTTCCAAGAGCTACTGAAAGTGGTGTGGGGTTATGTTGGAAGAGAGTGACTTCTCCCTTCCTAGAGATCTTCGAGCAAAGGCTGGACGGCCATAGGTTGGGACAGTGAAAGGGGAATTCTTCTTCCCATGTCACCAGTTGCCTTCTCAAATGAAAATTCTCGGATCCCAGGTGCTGATATTCAGGAGGCTTCTTATGTACCTACTATGTGTCATGCATTTGCTTGGCATTTCAGGTGCTGATATTCAAGAGGCATTTCTTATGTACCTACTATGTGTCATGCATTTGCTTGGCATTGTAGGTGCTGATATTCAGGAGGCATTTCTTATGTACCTACTATGTGTCATGCATTTGCTTGGCATTGCAGGTGCTGATATTCAGGAGGCATTTCTTATGTACCTACTATGTGTCATGCATTTGCTTGGCATTGAGCATAGAAAAAGAAAATAAAACTATCTCCTCTCAGAAGAACTTATATTCTCTTGAGAAGGTACAAAGATAACTAAGCTAAAATATACACAAAGTGACAATAATAGTAACTAGCATTTATGTAGCATTTTATGGTTTGCAAAGGTCTCTACTTGGACTCTCTCATTTGATTCTCAGAACAATCTTGGGAGGTAGATGTTATTAATAATGATGATAATGGGGGCAGCAAGGTTGCTCAGTGGATAGAGCTGGGAGGTCCTGGTTATTCAAATCTGGCCTCAGACACTTCTTAGCTGTGTGACCCTGGACAAGTCACTTAACCCCAATTGCCTAGCTCTTACCACTTTTGTAGCTTGGAACCAATGCTTAGTATAGATTTTAAGACCAAAGAAAAAGGTCTAAAAAATAGCCATGATGAGGATGATAACTAACATTTATATAATTTGATCCTTACAATACTACTGAGAAGTGGGGGCTCTTAAGACCCCCATTTTACAGATGAGGAAACTGAGGCAGGGGTTAAATGATTTGCCAAGAAGCCAAATTTAAACTCATCTTCCCGACTTTGGGTCCAGCCCTCTACGCCCTGTACCACCTAGCCACCGGAATCCAAAGGGATTCTGATGGAGCCTCAGGAATTGTTCATAGCTGAGGATTCAGGAAGAACAGGCAGGGGAGCTAAACTGGGAATGGAATTAGGAATTCCAAAAAGGGGAGAGGGAGAGGGCAGAGCTTACGTAAAGGGGAGCAGCACCCCCCCCCAAAGCCAAACCTTACAGACCGCATCCATCGGCCTAATTGAGAGGAGGAATGTTGCCAAGCACTTACCCTTGGGGTCAGATAAGTTATCTTTAATAAAATATTTTCAGATATGAAGGCAGTTAAGAAAACAGCATGGTTTTTACTAATTGCGCTCGTAAGTAAACTGATCTATCATTACATTGTCACAAAGAGTGACACTGAGCAGAGACACCCTGCTAATCCTGAGCAGATAAGTATTTAACGTAATTAGACAGACACTGTCTCTTTGTTGCTTGGCGCATTAATCACCAGGAAAAGTCCAACTTTCCCCGAGATGGGTTTTTTCCCTCTTTTTGATATGTCATTGTTGTGAGAAAACCACTTATTTTGTCAAGATATTGTACTTGGGAAAATGACAAATGTAGCTGGGAGATGTAATAAGATCTTTCTCAGCTTGATACACAGGCGGGCAGCTGGGAAGGTTGCATTAGCGAGCTTTTGACAGTCAAGAGACAGGCATTCATTTAGCACCTACTATGTGCCAAGTAATGGGATGCAATTAGCAAGGCGAAACAGACCCTCCCTTCAAGGAACTTCCAGCCTACCAGGGGACTGCAACCAGGTCACTGATGGGTAGATCTGTGCGCCACAATGGGGCACAACTCGATCCTGGGGCATCAGCACTGGCTGTCCTCACCCCGTTGTGGGGAGATGCTGTACCTCATCTCCCCCTCCAGGCTTCCTTCAAGTCCTGGCCCCAAACCCACCTTCTACAGGAAGCTTTTCCTTGCCACCCCCCAATCTCCTTAGAGCTAAGGCCTTCCCTCTGACGATTACTTCCAACTAATCCTGAAGATACCTTGGTTTAGCCATTTGTCTATAGGTTGTCTCGCCTTGAAGCTGTGAGCTCCTTGAGGGCAGGGACTGTCTCTTGCCTTTCCTTGTCTCCCCAGAGCCTGGTACACGCTGTGCCTGGCATACTTGTTGTCTAAGGAGAATGGGGAGAGGCGCTAACAGCTGGGAGGTTAGGAAATGCCCCCTTCAGGGCTTGCCCTTTGAAATGAGCCTTGACCAGAGCTCACAAAGGGGAGAAGGAAGAGAATTCTAGGCAGAGGACTAAGGCGTGGAGGTGGCCCTGTGTTTAGAGAACAAACAAATAGGCTAGTCTGGGAACATAGATTGTGTGAGGAGACGTCATTTGTAATCAAGCTGGAAAAGTTGGCTGCCTGGCTGAAGCTGAGTTCTGAAAGGCTTCCCGGGCCCAAACAGGGCTGTTGTATTGCCTTGGGTTCAAATCCTTTATTATTAACATTTAATCCATGTCAGCTTACTTTTGATTTATTTACTTCATAGGATCATGGATCCAGAACATGGATCCATTAGAGGGCAGTTAGTCCAATCCCTTCATTTTAAAGATGAGGAAACCAAGGCCAGGAAAGATTTAGTGACTTTCCCAAACAAGTATTCAAAGTAAGATTTGAATTCAAGTCCTCCGATTTAGGAGCTAATTATCTGTTCACCACACCAGACATCCTCCTTTAGGTGTCTCTGCCAACTCATAATGTGGTCACTCACTCCAGTGGTACAAATAGTGATGCTTCTAAGTCTTCCCTTCTCCCCCAGCTCTTGTCAATGCCCCCTCATCATTTTCTCAAGGAGGGGCTCCCCAACATCCATAGTCCCTGACTGGAGTTCTCCTGGCATTTGGCATTGACAATACAGTCAGGGCTGCTGTTACATTCAGGTTTTGAAAATATCAACAGGATGAAGCTCTTTAGCCTGTAAAGTGTTTAGACATAATGTCCTTTGTCTCTCGGTAAAATAAAGGCTTTCCTCTTTCCCTCCCAGGATGTGGTTTTCCAGAGATTTCATGACTGGAGACAGGACCCAGAGTTCCTTGCATTAAACAAGAAAGAGGAAGGGAGGGGAGAGAGACAGGAGCAAAAACAATGAGAGAGAAACAGAAAGAGAGAACAAGAGACCGAAAGGAAGAACAAGGGAGGGAGACAGAGACATGGGGAAGAAAACAGAGGCAAGAGAGAGGGAGAAAGCAAGAGGTGGAAGAGAGACGGGCACAGAGAAAGGCAGAGAGACAGTAAGAGGCAAGAGAGGGGGGAAGTCAGAGACAGAAAGGAGGAAGAAGGACAGAGAAGAAGACAGAAAGACAGTGGCAGAGAAACAGAGAGGGAAAAGGAGAAAACTAGGAGAGAGAGAAAAAGAGAGAGAGTAGGAAGGGAGAGAGAGAGGGGGAGAGAGAGAGTAGGAAGGGAGAGAGATGGGGGAGAGAAAAAGAGAGAGTGGGAAGGGAGAGAGAGAGAGGGAGAGAGAGAGAGTAGGAAGGGAGAGAGATAGGGGAGAGAAAAAGAGAGAGTGGGAAGGGAGAGAGAGAGAGGGAGAGAGTAGGAAGGGAGAGAGAGAGAAAGGGAGGGACAGAGAGAGTAGGAAGGGAAAGAGGGAGAAAAGAAAGCTGTGAAAGGAGGAGAGATGAACAGACACACAGAAAGAGACAGACAGAGGGAACAAGGGAGAGGAAGAGAGATATAGAAGGTAGGAGAGAGACAGGAGCAGAAAGAGAGACATGGAAAGATAGAGATACAGAGAGGAAACAAAGGAAAGGAGAGGGAGGAAGGGAGAGAGGGAAGAAGGAAGAGACCTATTTCTGTGAACATCTCACGTTGAATTGATGAAATATGTTGCCCCCTTCCAGCTTTCCCAGGCACTGCCTCCTTTTGAAATTAATTTGCTTGTGGCAGGGGCTCTGAACTGCCTTGTCGTTATAAAGTGGCATCAGCGTGGATCACTACACAACTGTATCTCCCTCCTTTCCCAGTGGCTCAAAGGCCTTTGAAGGAAAAGAATGGAGTTTATTGAGGGATGACAGGCAGACTTCACTAGGTAACAGGTGGAGGTCATGGCAGTTTATTTGTGGGGAAGAACATCGTGCAGAGATGAAAAATCAAATGCTCCACCGTAATAAGGTTTCAGAGGAAAATGCTGACAGGGCCCAGTGTCGATTCCAGCTGACAGAACCTTTTCTAGTGATCATTACATGATTTCACAGTTCAAGCAATTTTAAGAGGCTGAAAATTATATTTCTCTCGTCTCGACAATGTTTCAATCAGTTTCTAATTTTTACTTGAAATAAAGTTAGGGCACTCGTGGGGTGTCCAAGGCCTGTCTGGATTCCTCGGTAAAACCTGAGATGAGGCAAGTCTGCCGAGGGGCCTGACACAGCTCTGCCCTGAGATCTCTTCTCTGCAGACTTCAATATCCCAGCAGATTCGATCACCTCCTTGCTTTTAATCCGGTGTTATTGGCATCGGATCAATGCAAACTCGCTTGGATTTGTTTCCCTTGAGGGGGTCCATGGTCCCTATCTTGATTCGGTCTCAGCCCATCCAATCCATTTTCTCGTCTTCCCATAGATGCTCAACAAGGAATGCATTTACCATGCTGGGAGTCTTTCTGCCTGGATCTTGGCCCTCAGTGGTATCAGTGCAGTCCATGGGCCATCTGGGAAGTCTCTCTCCAGATTCCTGATCCTCTTCTTCATGCTGAATTCCCATATTTCCCATGTTTCATCACCGAGACAAACCATCTACATAGCCAACTGACTTTTCAGCTTTTGCCTGAACCATTAGTAACTGGGTCTTTCCGACTTCCAAAACAAGAAACCAATCGGTCCCAAATGTCCGGATCATGATGGTCGTGATGTCAGGGATGCTCTAGAAAAGGCGGCCATGGTAGTAGGGTCCAGTCCTGCATGTAGCACATACTGGCTGGGTCAGCCTGGATATATGTCACTTCACTTCTCAATGTGCATCTAGTCAACTCTCTACGAGTCTAAGTTGCCGAGAAATCGTTTCCTCCTCGGAGAGTTCCCCATTCCATCACAGGTCCTGACCTGATTTTTGGAGGCAGCAATGGCACATCCGTAGAGAGCCACTCTTGGGGCCAGGGCATCCTAACTTTGACACAAACTGACTCTGTGACCCTGGGCAAGTCATTTAATGCCTTAGTGCCTAGGCAAATGTCCAAGATGATAAACGCCAGACAATGTACCAACATGAAATGACAGAAGGAACTTCCTCATCCAGGCGTTCCCTATATCAAGGAAATTAGAGTTTCGTGACCTATCCCTGTTATTATTACTATTATATAGATGTCATTTCCATGAGGTAGGAACAAGCCTCTTCTTCCGTCACAGCTTTGGGGGACGATTAACTTTCTAGCCTCGGAAGCTGGGGTTTGTTCTTCCATTCCTAATTCAAAAGCTCGAGAGAGCACAGCTTTGTAATCGTTGTCAGGACGTCCCAGCCCCAAAGTATTATTTAAAACCTTCTTTTTGCGCGGGGACTGAAAGCTCTCCATCCCCAAACCCAGCTGAGTCCACACCAAATTGTTTCCCAAGTTTCTTCTGCACAGAACCCTTTCATTTGTTCAATTGAAAGTTATTAAAAGGAAAATCAAAAGTCATTAGACCTTCAAAGTACCCTCAGAACAGCTTCCACAGTCCTTTTCACCCTGGCAGTCAGTGAATGGGTCTTTCTCCTCTTCCCACCATATCTGCTTTCATCGCTTTCTCCTCACTGTTTTGTTCTTAAGACAACAACACAGTTCTATGAAAAGCAGACATTAGGTAACCATATTTGTCATAGGATTTAGAGACGGTGGGAGGCCTTGGATGACATCTAGTCCAATTCCTTCAACTTGCAGAGAAGGAAACTTAGTCCCATTATAGTCTCCAGTTTACCTGAAGCATACAGTGCGAAAGCCAATTTGCCCAAGAGATCTCTCCCCCTGACACCCAACTATTGACTGCCAGTGAGGTCTGACTGTACATTTGAATAGTCTTCCCACTCATTCTCTAGTTCTCTCTAGCCGGGTCTGCTCTCTGTCTGAGATGGGTTCAGAAATATGTCTCTGGATGATCCTTTCATTACTTGGACTCATTCCTGGTCCAGATCCCCATGAGGCTGTATTAGGTTCAAATGGGTCTTTGGTCACAGATTTAGATTAAGAAGGAATCTTCTCTGTGATCCAGTTAACTTCTGAATCTCACATTGGTCAAATGACTTACCAAGCTCCCACAAATATGAGGCATCAGCACTAGAATCTGGGTCCTCTGCCTCCAATGTTAGAGCTCCTGCCATTGCCCTCACATAAAAGTCAGCAGGATCCAATCAGCAAAATATTGTCTTGGCACTACTGTGTTTCGCATCACTGTAACCATGGATTTTCAGTAAATCTCCCTTCAAGGACTTTCTGTGAATCCACTTTCTTTCAATCCAATCTAAATCAATGGGAATCAATTTGGGCGTCTTAGGTTTCCTCAATCTCCCCAATATTATGTTTCAGGAAAATGCAGGTATATTTATTCTAGCCATGGCACTGGGATTTCTGGGTATTTCCTGAAAGTGGAGGAGACTCCCCAAGAGTCAGAAGACTCCTCATTGGCCATTTTTTGCTAGACAAAAAAAAACAAACAAACAAACAGAAAAACAAAGCTAGATCCCATTGGAAAACTTTTCATTCCAGTGAATGATCTATGCCTTTCTTGTTCCAAATCATCCATTCAAAACTTGAAGAAGTTGTAGGTGTCACAAAGCCCTTTCAGTACTTCAGCTTATTTAGAGGACCTTCTGTGTTGGGGATGGTGGGTGGGAACCCACTTAAACATGCATAGTGGATGCAAAAACCCTGGGAAAACCTAGATTAACTCTCACTTTATTCTTACCATCATCAAAATAACTTTGAAACATTTTCATGCTGTAGCCAAGGTCAGGCTGAATATTTTACTCCTCTACGTATCTCACTTGAGGTTATTAGTCTCTGCTGTTAGAATAACATTAGGATAGATGGTGGTTTTGCATCGTTGGGACTAAGAAACCCCAATGGGTGTGGTTGATGAATGAGACCATTTACATCTTACCATCTAGTTACCAGAACTTCCTTCCCCCAGGAGTTTCTCTGCACACAGAATCACAGAATTGTTCCCAAATAGTCCCCCTGGTAGCCTCGACCTAAGAGTGTCGACTGTGATCTTTCAAGGGGTCTGCCAGCAGTGTGAGATGAGAGCCAAAAGAAAGCTAACGCAATCACAGCCCACCTTTGGGAAGGCCCAGAGGATGGGACTAAAGAGAGGAGGGTCCTTCGTTCTTTGCCCTCGTCAAGAATGTCATATTCCATTCCAGGCAATATAGCATATGAAGGACTTTGATGAACTCTAGTCTCTCCAGAGGAGGAGGGTGGTCTGCTCAGTGAAAGGTCTTGAGATGATGCCATATAAAGATTGTTGGAAGGAGTTGAGGATGTTAACATGGAAAGGAAATGATTCAGAAGGGACATGAGGGGTGCCTTCAAAAACCAAGCGAGCCGTGAGATATGGAAAAAGCATTTAATGTCCACAGTCAGAACCAGAAGCAATAGGTGTACATGGCCCACTGGCAGAGCTAGACTTGATAGCAGGAAGAATTTACTGATTGGAGCTGGACAAAAGTGGACCCAACTGTCTTCGAATGGCATGGGCTTCTCTTCACTGGAGGTCTTCAGGCCAAATATGACCACTTTTCATTGCTCCTGGTTCTCCCCTCAAGAGCCAGGTGGGACGAGTGTGATCCTTCCTCTTTATGACTAGTCCATCAGATATTAGATGATAGAGATCATCTTCCTCCCTGTCTTATCTTATCCAGCTGAAAATCAGAGACAGATGGGTGTCTCCATCTGAGTTTAGAAACCTCAGTCATGCCATAAGAGACATATTGTAATCTCCAAGTGAACGATCCAGGCTTGAAGTCAGAAAACCTGAATTCAAATCCTACCCTTGACTCTTACTAGCCCCAAAGAATTAGCTTCATCTAGTAGTGCCCATTATTCAAAAGGAACTGTTGGTGGCGAGCCAGCTCTCTTCCATTAATCACTTTGCCTGTCTTCTTCCCAGGGAGAACTGTTGGCTGGCCAGCCTCCTTAGGGACCCACCCCAAGGGGGAGTATCAGATTCTCTTCTCATCTAATGATAGCTCCTGCTTAGCATACTCGTTTTTTAACACATTGATGGTTTTGGTCTCACCCCTAAGAGAAGTGGAGTGGGCCATCCAGAGGATCAGAGACAACTTGTCCATGGCAGCTCAGCTCATCTGTTCCTTGGCTTTCCCTCGCTTGTATTCTGGCCCTGGACAGCACCCCAGGGACCTGCTGCCTTTTCTAGATTGACCAGTCGGGCAAATACTTGGAGGGGTGATACAGAGAGAGATTCCAAGTTATTGGGAGCGTCTGGTCCAATCTCTTTATTTGACAGACTAAGAACATGCCCACGGCCACATAGGTCACAGGGAAGAGAGTTTGCAGTTGAGCCTCAGTCCTGGGGCTCCTGATCAGGTACTCCAGTCACTCTGCCTTGCTGGCGTGCCGGGTTGTTCAGTGATAATAATGATAGGGATGGCTTACGTTTGGATGCAATTAGGACCTTTTCGGATCATTTTCTTGCCCCCATGATTTAGAGGAAGGAGCCCTGGCCTTGGAATCCAGAAGAGTCTGGTGAAGAAGATGAAGTCAATAATAACACTTCCCAGGTTAGGAGGCGGAACATGGCCTTGGTGACAAGAAGACCTGGGCTTCATCTCTGCCTCTGACACGATCTATCTTTGTAACAACAGCCCCCGTCGCCTGAATTCTTAGGACCCTCGAAAATGTCCAGAGCTGCTCTCTGGAATCCTGATTCAGCTCTTAGGCATCCCAGAATGATCGGGATAGAGCTCAGAGGGACCTCTAAACTCCCTTGCCCTTGGATGTCCAGCCCTGTCATTTTACAGATGAGGAAACTGAGGCCCAGGACATTGGAGTAACTTGGCAAAAGCCCCTGGGTAAATCACTCCGGTGCCCTGGGCCTCAGTTTCTGTAAGATGCCATTTCCTCATCAGTAGAATAGGGATAATAATGATAAGGGAAATAATAATTATAATTAATAATAATGGTCCTACAGGGATTAAGAAACCAATCAGCCATTCAGCAAGCATTATTTAGCACCCATTGGGTGCTAGGGACTGGGGCTATAAATGCAATAGATGAAACTTGCAGGGAGTTTGCATTCCAGTGAAATCAGATGTTGAGTCACCTTTTCTATGTCACTTGGCCTTGTCATGGTTTCCAGTCTCACAGATGGCCCTGGCCTAGAATTCTCTCTACAACCCTCCCTCCTTTCCCCTTCTCCCATCTCTCTCTTCCTCCTCTACCTCACCCTCTCCTCTGGTTTACAAACTGTAAAGTGCCCAGAAGAGGGGAGCGGTTGCTCTCCTGGGACTCCAGGGCAGCACCAAAGATTAGGACCCAGACCCTCGGTGGCATCCCAGTGACCCTTTTCAGCCAGCCTCAGCACAGAGCCCCAAAGTCAAACAAAAACTGCGAGCATTGCTCTTTTTGCCCAGAGTCCTTTCCTGAGGCCGCCATGACTCTGGAGTGAAAATGAGAGTGGCTGGAGTTATGGTGCGTGGCTTGGGAACTTTGAAGGAAGTTAGGCGTGCTACTTAAATCTTCTTGGTGGCAACTTGAATTACGTGACCGGCACTTAGACAGCAGAGAAGACAAGGTCTTGCTGACCTTAGCAGCATTTCCTGGGGTAATTTTCACAGAAGAATGAGTTTTTGAAGGATTCCTTCGCCATCTACATCGGTACTAACAGGATTTTTTCCCCATTTTTATTCACCATCCAGCATTCCTTTCCATTGCCCCTGCCTTTGGGAAATAATGTATTGGAGTGTGATCGGCTTAAGGGAAGTCCCCTCCGCCTATTAATATTTTAGCTTCTCTGACTAAAAATAGGTCTTTTCACTCTCCAACAAAGAGCCACGCTCCCCATTCTTGTCATCCCCAGGGAACTTTCTTTAAGGCTGGAGCTATGGAATTGTTTTTATAAAAATATGGAAGTTTTCTTCATTTGGGGACTGAAATTAATTACCGGTGTGGGTTGAGGGTTTTTTTTCCTTCTTTTTTCTTTCTTATTCACAGCTGTGACTCACTTCAGTTCCGCGTGGGGCTGTGGGAAGTTGTTAACTAAAGACAGCTTTAAATCAGTGGTAGGGGGATTGGCGGAGAAGAAACCAGGCTGTGAGCTGAAAAGAAAGGGGTTCCGAATGATTAGGTAGGGCTTGGAGAAGCGCATTGGGATCTTTTTTCTCTTTTGTGTCGTTGAGAGAGAAATGTGGTTCAGTGGAAAGGTGAGCTCAACGTAGGGAAAGCAGATGCCTGGGTTCAAGTCTTGACAAGGGTCTGGTTACTTCCTGGTTTGTTGCCAATTTAAGCATTTTTTGGTGCTGTGATCCCTCAAAGCAAAGGGAAAGAGGTTGGAGAGCCACCACCCTAGAGGCACTAGGGAGCTCTACCAGCTCTTTGAGCAGAGGAATACCACGACCAGATCTGTGTTCTAGGAATATCAATGATGATTGACCATAGGACAGAAAAGCTTTGACCTATACTTTCACTTCTGCTCCTGAAAAATGCTTGGATTGCTCATATTTAACTTCATAATTATGCTTCTCAACATCCCAATAAGAAAATGTTCATGAGTTTATGATGCTCTTTGTAAAACTTGGAAAGGCAACATGGCGGCATGGACAGAGAATCAGGAAGATGTGGGCTCAGTTTCTTGCCCGGACTCCTATTGAGCATGACCCTGTTCAAGTCATTGAATTTCCCGAGGGAGACTCTAAGCCTCTGAGAAAGAGCCAGCTAAAGGGAGTGTCCTGACCTGGATTTCTCTATGTGAGTCCTTAGCCCTATTCTTTATCACAATCCTGTTCAGTAGATGGTGAATTGCTGTTTTCCATTTTAGAACGAAGACCCCTCAGATGCAGAAGGTTAAAGGATCCTTGTGGTCTTCCAGCTCTATAAGTCTTGTTGGTTCACTGCATTGTTTCTCATCCTCCACTGTGGTCCTGGACTTGAGTTCAAGTCTGGTCTCTGCCCCCTACAAATCACTTAGCATCTCTAAGACTTAGAGTGACTCTGCCATTGCCACCTCCCATGACTTTAAGGAAGACACTTTGTAAAATGTAAAGTCCTTTTGAAATGTGAGTCAAAGGAGCAAAGAATTCCTTTATCTTTTTTTTAATTTAATCATTATTGACAAACAAACAAAAAACAAACCCCCTTCCCTATTGGTCATTGTTGAAAGAGCACACCCAAGAGCAAAACCCACCCCCAAATGAAACTGTAAATGCAGGATGGGAAAGAGAGTCGCCTTGATTTGCATCCATCCAGCTCCGACTGCTCTTTCTCAGGTGGATGGACAGCCTCCCCCATCATAAGTGGTAGGAAAGAATTCAAAGAGGAGCCCACAGCCAGCAGAAGGTCAAAGATAGATGTGAGATTGAACAAGGAGGAGGCCATTTGATTTAGTCTTGAGATGGCTCCGGGCATGGCAGAAGCTCATGTGGATAGGGTTGGAGGAAGAGGACTGTTTCTTGAAGTCAGAGGACCTGGGTTCAGATTATACTTTTGTTGCTTACATGGCTGATCTTGGACCCTTTCAAGACTCTAAGCCACCCTCTAAGAGTGCCAGCCTACGTTGATAAAGGATGCTAAGACATCCTTATCCTTTTACAAGACACGGATTTTAAGACTGGAGGGGGAAGACGATGAGGTCTAGTTTTGGAGTCAGGAAGATAAGGGTTCAAACGATGCCTTTGGCAGATACTAACTGGGTGACTCTGGGCCAATAACCCTGACTCTTCCAAGGGCCCAATTCTCCAAGACTAAATTAGAGCGCTGTTGCCCAGGGCCTCTGGGTAGGAGATGGACACCTTGGTATTTCCCACACTGATGACATCCTAAGTAGAGACAACCAAAAAGTGAATAGGATCATTTTTAATTATTAGAATATCATGAGGCGGGCTTGATTTGTGAAACGTCTTTGTCTGCATGATAAATCTACACGATTTCCCCAACATGGAGCCGATTCTGAATGGGCAAAATAATGAATGGAGGCCGGGTGGTGATTAAAAATCACACCGAAGTTTCATGTTCTCTTGCTGTCAACACATGATCTAAAGTAGACCAGCCTTTTTAATTTTGAGCCCATAAAGGGAGAATACATCAAGCAAATTAACCAGGAATGATGGGTCCAATGAATTGAGTGGCTCATTTACATCTTAGATGATGTTTTGTCCCACATATTTTGCGGGGTATTTAAGATCATTTCCCTAATACATTCCAATGAAAATGCCTTAGGATAGGTGATTATCCTACTTTTCGTGATGACACCAAGCGTACCCCACCCTTCTTCCAATACTGCCTTTCACTTTAGACATAAGCGCTTCTGCCTTAGCGATGCCCAGTTAAACTTTGGGTTCACCGTCACCTTTTCAGACCGTTGTTAAGGAGTGATCTCACTTTCTAGATGCTGAATCTCACTGACGATGGATTTAAAGGAGATTTTTTTAATTGCATTGTTCATTTGTGCACTGGAATCTCGATATACATTTATATTCCATTTTTTAAATCAGGTCTGTCATTGCTCTGTGTTCTTCCCCTCGAAGGGTTTCCTCCTACCAATTTTGCATTTGTTTATAACTTTAAATCTCACAGAATCACCTTGGGGGGGGGGGGCACTCAGATACTAAATGATTTGCCCTGGGTTCAAGCAAGCAAAAGTAAGATTTGAATCCAGGACTTCCTTTCTCCGGTTATATTTGAACATGTAGGTGTTTTCTTGGGGTGTTGGAGATCTCTTTCTTGTTTGGGTTCATATTATGCCAGGTTGGTTCTTACTGGCGGCCATCAAAGAACTCAGAGAGAGAAGTGAGAATGGAATTCTGCACCTTAAATCTGGGCAGAAGTTAATTATCTTGTGGATCCTTTCTGAGACACGCTTGGGCGAAGCACTTTGAGGAGAGCTGGGTCTTCCCTTCCTACCTCTAATTCTCGTGAGTGCATGACTACAGCCCAGATTTCGCACATGTAGGATGGCACCCCTCAATTGAGAATGGATTCCTCTGCCATATTGACTGGACTAGAAGATTCCCAATAGTTTGGGGCCACAGACTGAGTCCTTTGCTACCTTTCTTCCAGTTTTGACAGGCTCTCCTACATCTAATTTTTGATGGCTGTAACTGAAAAAGCATCACTGAAATGGGACAGGCTTTTGATGTCAGCATTACTGTTTCTAAACCTGAATATTGCCTTGGGTGGGAGAACAACAGAGGCAACAGAAGAACACTGCAGGGTCCTCCCTCTATAGACAGCAACAGCACGGTGTGGCATTAAGAACTCTTTGGAGTCAGAGGATCTGAATTTGAACCCAAGCTTTGCCTTTTAAACTAGGTCGTGTTGTCTCCTTTATTTCTTATTCTTACCAGGATTTGGTTCTTTCGACTGTAAGGATGTGGGGTTAGACTCGATCATTTCTAAGTCTGTGATTCATAGGATGTTAGAAGTTCTCTAAAAAGTCTAAATAATTTCAATTATGTCTTGTTTAAAAGTTCAACTAAAACAAGCACATGAAGAAGTGTTCTACATCTCTTATAATCAGAGAGATGCAAATCAAAACAACTCTGAGGTATCACCTCACACCTAGCAGATTGGCTAACATAACAGCAAAGGAAAGTAATGAATGCTGGAGGGGATGTGGCAAAATAGGGACATTAATTCATTGCTGGTGGAGCTGTGAACTGATCCAACCATTCTGGAGGGCAATTTGGAACTATGCCCAAAGGGCGCTAAAAGACTGTCTGCCCTTTGATCCAGCCATAGCACTGCTGGGTTTGTACCCCAAAGAGATAATGGACACAAAGACTTGTACAAAAATATTCATAGCTGCGCTCTTTGTGGTGGCCCAAAACTGGAAAATGAGGGGATGCCCATCAATTGGGGAATGGCTGAACAAACTGTGGTATATGTTGGTGATGGAGTACTATTGTGCTAAAAGGAATAATAAAGTGGAGGAATTCCATGTGAACTGGAACAACCTCCAGGAAGTGATGCAGAGCGAAAGGAGCAGAACCAGGAGAACATTGTACACTGAGACTGATACACTGTGGTATCATCGAACGTAATGGACGTCTCCATTGGTGGTGGTGTAATGTCCCTGAAGAACTTGCAGGGACCCAGGAGAAAAAAACACTGTTCATAAGCAAAGGATAAACTATGGGAGTGGAAACACCGAGGAAAAGCAACTGCCTGAATACAGAGGTTGAGGGGACATGACAGAGGAGAGACTCTAAATGAACACTCTAATGCAAATACTATCAACAAAGCAATGGGTTCAAATCAAGAAAACATCTAATGCCCAGTGGACTTACGCGTCGGCTATGGGGGGTGCTGGGGGGGGAGGAAAAGAAAATGATCTATGTCTCTAACGAATAATGCTTGGAAATGATCAAATAAAATATATTTAAAAAAAAAAAAGTTCAACTAAAAAGGTTTTGTTTCCAAATTGTATGTTTGAAAAAGGCTGTTCATCAAAAATGATTAGTTGCTACAAGTTCGTTCAGAATGGCAAGTATGAGTGTATACGTTCACCTATCTCACTCTGCTTGGGTCGTCTCCCTTCTAAGGTTATAGAATAACTGGATTAGAGATGAGAGCAGGAAAGGACCCAAGAAGCCACGTAACCAATCCTTCTTTTTCCCAGTAAGGGAGCCCATTTCCTCAAAGACAAAGTGACTTTCCAAGGTTATACAGTATAACGTGTGTGAATGAAATAATACACAGAAAGTTCTTGACAAACCATCAAGTGTTCTACCAATGTCAACTCATACTTTTCCCAATCCAGTCATCTCATTTTCTGTCCATAAAAGGGAGCAGAGTCTCAGAAAAGCTCATTGCCTTGCCCAAGCTCCCATTGGTAATAGATGGCAAAGCTGGGATTTGTTTCCAAGGCCCCAGAGTCCAAATCTGAGCTCTTTGCTTTCACCAAGCATGGAAGTATGGAGACCATAATGGTGGCTTCCATGACTGCTGGGGAAATCCTGGAGAACGTTACAGAATCAAATACAACGTTCTACTGGAGTGTTTGGATGAACAGTGACTAGCTCGTATTGTTCCTAGGAAGCTCTGACAGGGATGGTGGAAAATGCAGTGTTTAGGGGTGGAGTGTTAGGTCAGAGGGACTGAGCCTAAAATCGAGGTATGCTGCCTGCTCTGTGTGCGAATCAGGACAAGGTACACCCTCTCTCCAGGCTGCCATTTTCGCCTTTGAGAAATCATGGAGTTGGACCAGATGCCCATCACAGTCCCTTCCATCCCTAAACCTGAGATCCCATGGGTTCCAGAGGCCTTAGTTTCCTCCTGTAAAATGAGAAAGTTGGAAAAGACAGACCCGTTCCTTTTCCCCTGCCCTGATAAGGTCCCTTCTGGCTGTAAATTGTTAAAATTAAATGTATATCTTCTAATAATAAAAATATTATATTTTATGAGGTTTATGAAGGATCATTAAAAGTCAAGAAATAAAGATGATACAAAATAAAAACCACGTGCCCATGGCTGACGAGCCCATTTAAAATCCCCCTGATTAGCTTACCACCATACTCGCTACATCATTGCAAAAGGAAGAGAGTGGGAGGCGTTACTGCCAGTTAAATACCCATTGGGATCTCGCGAGACTCAGGTGAGATTATAGGGAATTGTGGGAAATGCCAAGGACTTCTGGGGAATGAAGTCTAGGGTTCACCATCTCCATTTTTACAAAATATATGATCCTAAGCCAACCTGTATTGAAAACAAGCCCATGGCTAAGCTCCGGGCTTCCATTTGCTGCCATGTTCCATTTGATTCTTTTCTCGGGCTGTTCCTAGAGCTTCTTCCACTGCGTTGCCCCTCGGTCCATTCCTTGCCTTATTAAATCGCACTTATCGATCATTCTTGCCAGGGATGCCGTCGCCAACCACACTAAAGAAGTCAGAGAAGTCTGGTTTCAGCAGCCCCTCACCGTCGCAGACCTCCTCCCTGGGAACGGCATTCACACAGCATCATCGGCCTGTCATTACAGGACCCAGAGGTGAGGCTTTCCCCGGGGGACCCTCAGGTGTGTGTCGGCAGACCCTCGTGACTGGGCACCCAGGGATCAGCATGAGGGTCGATGGAAAGCCGTAGATAGAGGTCTCATTAAACAGTATTCTGATGCCCGAGTCCTTAGTCATCCTCGGTCATGTCAGTGGCCTAAAGGTACGCTTGGTTTTCCATGCTTTGGGTCATTCCAAGGGTAAGAATGTATTGAAGAAAATGGGATCCAGGCTATGGGGGGGGGGGGGCGCTTTTGCAGAGAGGTGCATTGTGGGAAGAGAACGGGAATTAGAGGGGAATGGGAGAGTGCGGATTCAACAGAAGACCAAGGAAGAGATTCCCCCTGTGCCCACGTTTGAACAATGGGTGCTCTTGTGGGTTGTAACATATTTTTCTGCTTTCTTCCCAATGCGTACATCAAATCCTTTCCAATCCTCTTTCCCCCAAAGCCTCGTCTCATTATTTTGTGTGAGTGGCACAAAGTTTTTCCTGCTCCCTTTTCTTCTGAAATGGTCGATGGCTTGTCTGTTTCTCATTGGAGAATTTCCATCATTTTGGCCTCGTGTGCTTTTTAAGTTGATTATTAAAATGTGTACACGGCGAGGATGATTTGTATTTTGCTTTTAAGGTCACGATCTCAGCCTCCAGCAAATGTCGGCAAGTCACTTAACTTGAACTTAGTACAAGAGGAAAATATTCATTCGTTTGTTTATGACCCTCCCACAGAAGGAGGGTGGCTGATGGTTTAGTTTAGGTGGGTTTCAGGACTTAACTGGCATCATGAAACACATGTGGAAAAATTATGCTCCCATCTTCTTTGACTTAGGACTTAGGAAATTGGCCTTTTTCCTTTTCTTTGTTTTTCATGGATCCCACTCTTATTCCCACAATCTAGATCCCTTAGAATTTTCTAGAATTGCTCATATTTCTAGAATTTCCTAGAATTGCTTATCTTTCTAGAATTTTCTGGGATTGCTTGTCTTTCTAAAATTTTCTGGAATTGCTTGTCTTTCTAGAATTATCTAGAATTGCTTGTCTTTTCTAGAATTGCTTGTCTTTCTAGAATTATCTAGAATTGCTTGTCTTTTCTAGAATTGCTTGTCTTTCCAGAACAGAAGTCCATAACCTTTGTTATAATGTGGACCTCTTAGCACATATCTGGGGAAGTCCACGGACCCTCTCTTTGAATTTTTGAAGGAAAAGCTCCATTTCAGTTAGAGGTTAGTGAAAACAAAGATGTCTGTAATTTCTTTTTCAAGTTCATGTTGTTCAGTCATTTTTTCAGTTGTGTCTGACTCTTCCCAACCCCATTTGGGGTTTTTCTGGCAGAGAAAGTGGAATGGTTTGCCATTTCTTTATCCTACTCATTATATCCTATCCCACAATATCCTACTCATATCCTACTCATTAAAGATGAGGAACCTGAAGCAAAAAGAGTTAAATGACTTGCCCAGGGTCACACAGCTGATAAGTGTCTAAGGCTAGCCTGGAACTCAGGAAGATGAGTCTTCCTGACTTTAAGCCTGGCACTCTATCCATTACACCACCTAGCTGTCTTATTCAAGTTTATAGGCTCTCTAAAATCTGTCCACAGTGGACCCAAGGCCAAGAACACTTTATATAGAGGAAACTTAATAATTCAGAAAAATGGCAACATACGTTGTGAAGCTTGTCACAGAATTAGGGCATACTACAGAGATCTTTGAGTCAATCTCGTGCCCAAATAAGCACCTCTTCCAGGACATTTTCTAAGGAAACAGGCTGATATCATTGCTTAAAGAAACATTACAGGGTTTGGGGAAGAATATAATAAATGGATCCCAAATTGAAAAGCATAGGCAGTCATTATGGAAGTGCAGCATCTGAGAGCTGATGGGATCTTGGAGGTGATCTAGCCAAACCCAGACCCAAACAAGAATCATCCTTCCAATGACCAACAAGTGGTCATCCAGCCTTTTCTAGGAGCCCTCCAGTGACAGGAAGCCTCCCACCTCCCCAGACAGTCTTAATTCACTTCTAGACGGTCTTAAACATTTTGTTTTGCCCAGTGAAAATCTGCCTCTGCAAGAGGGATGGAGAAATCAAGCCGGAGAAAGAAACCCATCTCTGACTTAAAAAAGACCAATTAGCCACTTTACTGCTGTGAGAAACATTTCCTTCAATATTTTAATTGATTGATTTTTCATTCTGTGCTTCCAAGTATATGCTGATGCCTGGAAGAATGAAGAAGGAGCTTTGTGCCCCTTAGAAGCCCGCATGTGTAGAACGAGGATGGAAGCAGGCACCATTTCCCCTTTTTCCTTGTACCTCCAGCACCTGGAAGGAGAAACTAGAGATAATGAAGATTTCTTTGTCTCGTTAAGTTTACAGTTTTCCTCAGACATGATCTACCCACCTAGCAGAAGCCAGTTCCTGGGAAATAACTATTTAGCCAAAAAGTCTTCTGAAGGTCTTCATAGTAAGTTCAAGGTCCCGCACCTCTAGGTCTGGTTTAGAGCCCTCCAGGGAGGGAAAATCCACACGTGCCTATGGAGAACCCTCATTTTCCTGACCTCAAGCCTGCATTTGTCTCTTTGGGACTTCCCCCCTCTGCTGGTTCTTCCTTCTGGGACCAAACAGACCAAATCTGATCCTTCTTCCATACTGGGACTCAAGGGACATGTCCTCCACCCTCCCTCCCCAACCTGGCCCAGAGTCTTTTCTTCTTCTGGCCAAACATTTCCAGTCCCTTTGGCAGCCGCCGATTTGGGCTTTGCCATCCTGCTTGATCATCTTAGCCCAAGCACTTAGTTCTTGGTACCAGCCGGTACCCAGCTCCGTAGACTTTCTTCTTGGGGTTCCGTGTATCCGAATCATCTTTGAAAAGGGAGAACTGATCCAAGCTTGGCCAAATGAGGTTTTCATCTGTGGAATACAAGGCTCTAAAATGTTCTCCCATCAAGAGAACCGGTCCTTTTTATCATCAGAATATCTTTTTTTGTGAATAAATCATTATTTTATTTTATTTTTTAAATCTTATTTAATTAGTCCTTATTTGACTATTACCAAATAGTCAAGAAATAATTATTTCTTGGTTACAAGAATCATGTTCTTTCCCTCCCCTTCCCCCCCACCCCTTCCTGTAGGTGACACGCAATTCCACTGGGTTTTACATGGGTCCTTGATCAGAACCTATTTCCATGCTGTTGATGTTTGCACTGGGATGGTCATCAGAATATCTTGCATTTAAAAACTAACCTCCCTTGATTAGCAAAGGCTTCCATAAAAGTCTCCATTTCTGGCCTTTTTTCATATTATCCCTTCTCTCTCTGGACTTGCTGTTCCCCAGATTCTTCATTCCACCTTTTCTCCACCTCCCTTTTCATCTCTACCATCTCACTGAAAATCCTTCTCTTCCTCTAAAGACATGGTGAGAAGAGCCTGACTAGCTAACTGCCCTCCCCTCCCCCAGCAAGACTTAATCTCATTCTCCCCATCTGTAAAATGGGAATAATGCTCATCTTATCATTAACTCCCCCGTCAGAACATTTCCAGAAGGTGAGATAATGATATCTCTGATGGGATCCTGTGTCAAAGAGCTCAGCAGACTTTAAAGGCTGGATCCCCATCTGCTGTTCTTATTGTTGTCCTCGTCCTGGGCTCGATTCTAGTAGGACCTCTTTCCGATCCACTACACTGTCGGGTCTGGCTCTGTTGCTTCTTAGCTGTGCGAGCCAGGATGAGTCACTTCCCCAAAATAAGTCCCTGCCCTCAAATTGTAAAAAGGGGAAGGAGAGAGCCTGGGAGGTCCTCCCCAGCTCTGCCTCTCTGAAGCTTCGGCCCTTCAAGCCTGCCCTCCTCTCTCTGCCTTGATTCATTCATTCTTGAATGAGGGGGTGAATCTCTGATTCTGTAGCTGCTCTCTGGGCCTCAGTTTCCCCATCTGTAAAGGGAAAGGGCTCTGAGGTCCATTTGAGCTCTGAATTTTACCTAAAGGGGACAAGGACCTTCTGGCTACATTTCCTAAAACTAGGAAGTCCTTTTTTGAGAGTTGAAGCTGGAATCAAAAATAGGATGGGGGGAGAGAAGAGACGGGGGACAAAGGGGAGCAATCGCTTAGAAAACATTTTCTAAACATGGGTGTCACTAAAACCTCTCCTTCCGCATCCTGGGAAGGGTTTCTCTGTGCCTTGGGAAAGAGAGCTCGGAGCCTGCCTGCCTGCTTGCCTGGCCTCCAGACCCCCCACTTGTCTGGGAAGCCTCCCCCCTTCTCCCCCGCTGGGTAGGGGCTCATAAAGTGCCCCAGTGGCTTAGCTTTGTTGCATGTAACTGTTCAATAATTACCAGATAAATGCATAAGTAAAAGCTCGATTACACTAATAATTTGTCCTGAGATAGATGTGTGGGACCCCCACTGGGTTCATTTGTCATCCCCGCAGCCAACTTCGAAAGAGGCCCCGTTGGCCGGGGATTGTGCGGCTATCTCCTTTCAATGAGGGGGCCCGTTAGACGGCAGAGCCCCAGAGGACGGGGCACTTAATCTCTCCGAGAAGCGAGACGTCCCCGGGGGGCCGCGCGAGAGAGAAGAATGAGGTGGCTGGTCACAAAGGAGGCCAAAAAAATGGCTCAACTCCCTCAAGCCCCTTCTTTGCCCTCAAAAAGAATGAGAGGCTGGAAGAAGGCTTAATAAACAAGGAGGAGAAGCAGCAGCAGCAGCCTCCCTCGTAGGCTTTCCCCTCCCCCTCCCCATTTTAGGGACCAGGGATTGGGGAGGTCATGGACCGGTTGGGCAGACGAGGAAAGCCTGCGGATGCCTCAGAACCCTATTTTTAAGTGCATGAAATAAAATATTCAAGAGAGCCAAAGAGACTAATTACATTGAAATACTGTTATGAATGTCTTTGAAAAACAAAACTCGGAGCCCCCAGTTAAGAGTTCCAACTGGAGACGACGGGCGCCATCTTCTACAGCAGCTGGACGATCCAGGGGAGGGATGGCCGCCATATTGGTGTGTTCATTATCGCCAGCCAATGACAAGACCGAGTTCTTGATTGACTTTGATACGAGGAAGAAAGAAGGGTCTGAGCTCTGGGCTCATAAGCACACGTCGCCCTAGCCAGGAGATCCGCGGCGGAGCATCCACCCAGGGGTTCAGCCTCTCCAATTGACAGAGCCATAAATCACAGCTCAAGTTGAGTGAATTATTGTGGCCGGGACAGCGTCTATGTAGTATCGGCTTACCATCTCTGGCAGGGAAGGCGAGCAGGGATGCTGCTAATACTGGAAATGAGAACGGGGAGCCAGAGGAGGAGAGAGCTGTGCCTGCTGTGGGCAAGGGCTTTGTGTGATGCAAGCAGGGCTCAGTCTTTCCTCGAGATGCCCATTTCCATCCTAAACTTACTCAGCCCCTTTTTAGCTGCTTTTTAAACATATTTTCTTTGTGCCATCCAAACACTTCAGTCTACAAAATAAGTCAAGGGGGTCTCTCTATGTAATGGGAATAGAAGGGATTTTAGAAGCTGAATCAGAGGAGGTGGATGATAAGATCCCATATTGCATGTTAGAAGAACTCTCAGAGATCATCAGATCGTAGACTTAAAGGCAGCCATCTCGGCTTCAGATCTTAGAGATCCTAAGAATATATGTTGAGATCATTGACTTGGTTGATGTCTAATAAAAACCCTGATCTAGAAAAAAATGAGATCATAGTTGGAAAGGGCTTAGCACAGAGCCTGGCACATAGTAGGCTCTTTAGAAATGCTTACCCTGCCTTCGCTCTGATTTTACAAATGAAGCTTTAAGAGGTGTGTGACCCAGAGCCACATGGGATGGTAAGAACATAGGTGAAGGGCTGAAAGGAAGCTTAGAGGCCATCAAATCCAATCCCCCCTTCTTACAGATGAGGAAACTGAGGCACACAGAAACACCAAGCAACTACCTGGGGTCACAAAACTAGTAAATCTATGAAGTGGGATTTGAATTCAGATCTTCCTGACTCTTAGACCAGTACTCTGTTCACTTAACCAGGAGGTCCACTAAACCATACATAAGGCCTCCTATTAATTAGAAAACCATCTATTAACATTTTTATTATCATTCAATTGTGTTTGACTCTTTATGACCCTATTTGGGCTTTTCTTGGCAAAGATACTGGAGTAGAGTACCATTTTCTTCTCCAGATCATTTGAGAAATGAGGAGACTGAGATAAACAGGGTTAAGTGACTTGTCAACAGATGCCTGCCTACCTCCCTAGCTCCCAGATACCCCCATCCAGCCAGAAACTGAGTTGGGGGGTTTGGGAGCACCCCACGGGTTGGAAGCCACATTGCACCATGAAGCCCTTCAGTTTCTGAGATGCCTTCAAGCTCCTGCTGTCCTAGCCACAAACAGGGAGGACCAAATTCACTTGTTGGTGTTTTCTTGTGTAGCACAGGCTCGTCATCCTTTTTTCAGCCGCCTCTCGTATATTGATCTCTGAAGGATCAAAGCTCTGAGAGTAGATTTAGGGCAGCATGTGAGTGAGCTCGTGGGCAGGGGGCTGCAGGGGTCAGCTTTCCAGATCCCCGGGGCTTGCTTCCCAAACCCTGGAGGACCACGGCCAAGTCAGCCTTGAGCTCGTCATCTGCAAAAGGAACGGTCTGAACTACATCTGAGGTTCTTGACCTTTTGGGGATCATGGACCCTTCGGGCAGTCTAGTGACATTTTCTCATGGGAAAGACTTCAAATTTGCAAAAGCAGTTGGGTTGCCCAGGAGTAATGGGTTTACCAAAGAAAACAGCAGTGCCACTTTCCTATACCTTAACTCGATGACTAGCTTAACTCTTTCGCAGAAATCAAGTGATAGAATGTTTTTAAAGTGTATCGGTCTAGGTTAAATGGTGCTGGCAGATGATCTTGGAATGCCCCTTCCCACTTTGAGAGTAGTAGTAGTAGTACTCTCAGCAAAGAAAGCAAAGGCACCTCTGTGGTACAATGGATCGAGCATTGGGCCCGAGGTCAGTAAGACCTGAATTCAAATCCAGCCTCTGACATTTAACTAGCTGTGTGACCCTGGGTAATTCACTTAACCTCTATGCCTTTGTTTCCTCAACTTTAAAATAGGGATTATAATAGCATACCTCCCAAGGTTGTTCTCAGGATCAATTCAGATAAGATTTATAAATATTTAGCATAGTCCTGGTACACAGTAGGTGCTGTATAAATGCTTATTGTCTTCCACTTCTCTTCCCTTTGAGAGATTCACAGACTCAGATTTTAATCTAGGAGAGACCTTAGATGTAGCAGACTAAGTGTCCTGCCAACCTCCCAACTCATCCGCCATCTTGGAGCCCTTTGCTGCCAATGGGCCTTGCTTCTGCCATCAATTCCCAGGATGTTCTTGTAGTGTTGTCTGTGTACTCTCAACAAGTACTTAAGAGTGTGCAGCCTCTTTAAAATAACTGCTCGTTCACTGTAGGCTGGCTGATTGGGAGGGGAGGGGAGCTCAAAGATTGTTTTATTTTCCTACGCCTTATCTCTCGTTTCCATTATCACTGGTATATTACATAGAAGTTCAACTTCCCTTCCAGGAACCTGGATCCTGGCCAACTTTGCTTATTAAAAAGTCACTCTTCATATTCCCAATAAACACAGCTGTTGCATGGTGTTTGAAAGCATTTCCCATCAGCCAGCGTGGAGGCTCCACCAATTAGGATGATAATATGGTCAATTTTGAAAATAGGTACCTTCCAGGGGCTGCAGGGCAGGAGCTTGCTCTGATCCCCCCAGCACCCCCATATAATGCTGCAGAAATTCCGCAGCCTTCTCCAAGTTCAAGCCTCGGGGGGCTGTGTCTAGGCAGGCAGATG
Source organism: Monodelphis domestica (assembly GCF_027887165.1). Taxonomy (NCBI): domain Eukaryota; kingdom Metazoa; phylum Chordata; class Mammalia; order Didelphimorphia; family Didelphidae; genus Monodelphis; species Monodelphis domestica. Next base: position 15,648,938 of record NC_077228.1, on the reverse strand, counting down.
GCAATGTAGCCATCATCTCCTCTCAAAGAGACGTGGGCGCCCCGAAAGTAGAAAGCAGCCTAGCTCTAGGGGGCGAGAGTTCAGATGGGGATGAAATCTCACCTCTGAACCGAGGCGACATGTAATATCTCTCAAGGGGCAGAATGAACTGGTCCATTTTGGAAACCTCTGAGACTTCAGACGTGTTACTGGGGCCTCCGTTTCCTTGTCTGTAGAATCTGGGAATTGCTGAGAGGCCATCCTGAGGTCTCTGCCTACTTAATTCTCCTAGCTTTTTCTCCCTGGTGTTTTGGGGGTTTTGAATTTAAATAAAATCTATTTTCCCTCTCCCAGTTCTTTGTCTCTGTGTAGGCTGTCCCTTCCCTGCCTGGAAGACGTTCTCTCCTTAACTTTATCCTTTCAAATCCTGGACTTCTTTCAAAGCTCAGCTTTACAGGAGGACCTTCTTGATCCCCCCACATTCTCACGTCTCCTTCCTGAACTCATCTTGGGTTTACCTCATATTTATGAGCTAGAGGCGAGCTTTTCTCCAGAGGAATGAAGCTCCTTGAGGCTGGGGGCAGTTTCATTTTGTCTTTTTTCTTTTAGACCCTCACCTTCCGTCTTAGAGTCAATACTGTGTATCGGTTCCAAGGCAGAAGAGCGGTAAGGGCTAGGCAGTGGGGGTAAGGGACTTGCCCAGGGTCACACGGTCATTTTGTCTTCATATCTTCAGCATCTAATGCAGCGCCCGACACTTACTAGGAGCTTAATGATTTCTGTTTGTTTCGTTTTTTGAAAAATATAGAACAAACAATTAGAGGCATTGTGGGCTAACCGAGTAGGGAGAATTGGCTTAAAGGAACCTCAGGGTGCTCAAAGGGGAAGAGCGAGGGCATTCCAGGCATGGAGGATAGCCTGAGCCAAGGCATAAGGAGATGCAGTGCCATATTTGGGGAAGAACAAGCAAGTAGGTCAATTGGATAGGATATGTATGTGCAGGAGAGTAACAGACACTAAAACCCAGAAAAGTGGATGGAGGCCAAACTGTAAAGACCTTTAAATACAAAGCTGAAGCACTGAGATTCCATTAGAGAAGCTACCGAAGGTGAGGAGCCCCCACCGGTGGGAGCGCTGCATTGTGCTTTTAGAATGTGCTGAAAAGGCATTGTGGAATGGAGTTGTATATTAATATTACTAATTAATTATTTAACTAATTACTAATTAATTATACTCAGAATAGATCAGAAATGCCATTGTGGCCAGACCACGAAGTTTCACAAAGGCCACGTTTCATGTTTGTGAAGGGAAGAATCATCCTCTTATAACTTTAGAACTACAAGCGACTGCAGAGGCCATCAAGTCTGGTTCGAGGGGGTGCTGGAGCCAGCTTGAACCAGCTTTCAAGAGCCAGTTGTTCCATTTCCAGCAAAAACAGTCTCTCTTTGGAAATTGGTAAAAGCCCCCAAGTCAGCCTTAGCTTATTGCTTTGTTGATTGTCTAGACTTAAGAGGGAGAACATGTTAATAATACAGACTGGACTCAAAAGTGTATCACACGTACGAGCTTTCCCAGAGTTTTGGCTATTAAATATTAACCAGGGTACCCCCACCCCTACCCTGGCCCCACTTTGGACCAGTCTCTCGTTTCGCAAATACTCACATCGCTAATGAATATTCAGGATTCGAACCCAAGTCTTCTCGATTCCGAGTCCAGCGTTCTCCATGAAGTCATGCTTCCTACGGGTCAGACCCAGAATGTCTGTGTCGTCTTTGGAGCTGGTAGAACCTTTCAAAAGAAGTCCAACGGGCCGGCCCATTCGGGGGCCTTTGAAGAAGCCTGAAATGCCATTTTTGCAAACATCTGGCACCTTGTTCAAGTTGCCACCTTTGGGGGCCTCGAGAGCCCCTTCCCAACGTGCACGCTCTCATCAGTCCCAGCTGGGCCCGGCCTCGGGCTGACGAGAGCACCCTGGCGCAGCCCGACGGCAGCCAATTCTGTAGTGCCTTTTAATACACCAAATTGTATTAACGTCAACATAGATGCAGATGGATGCGCCGCGATAAACTGGAAACACTTGAGAAAAGCCTTTATTGACTCTCAAGTAAATAATGCACATTTTTAAAGGGTCTAAATATGCATTTACATAATGCGCTCTAATTTTTTTATTGTGTCGGCTCTGGGTGCGCTCAGCACTAAGAGCTGTTTTCCCCAGCCGAAAATTTGGAATCGTGCTCGTCCAGCAGCGTGCCAGCTCTGCCCTTTCTGGTGGCGCGTCCAAGATCTCTCAGCCCCTGGAGGAGCGCTTCGGCGGGTCCCAGGAAAGGGGCTCCTGTCAACCCACCGTCATCAGGGAAAATCTCACATTAGGAGTGCAGTGAGAGGCCAGGTCCTGCCCCTGAAAGGTGGCGATCAACAAGCATTTATTAGAACCTACTGTGTGCCAGGCACTGTGCTGAGTGTGGACAGAGTCATTGTTCCATGGTGTCTGACTCTCCGAGACCCCATTTGGGGTTTTCCTGGCAAAGATCCTGGAGCCGTTAGCCATTTCCTTCTTCAGTTCATTTTACAGATGAGGAAACTGAGGCAACAGGGTGAAGTAACGTGCCCAGGGTCACCCAGCTAAGATCCTGGAACAGTTTGCCATTTCCTTCTTCAGTTCATTTTACAGATGAGGAAACTGAGGCAACAGAGTGAAGTAACGTGCCCAGGGTCACCCAGCTAAGATCCTGGAACAGTTTGCCATTTCCTTCTTCAGTTCATTTTACAGATGAGGAAACTGAGGCAATAGGGTGAAGTAACGTGCCCAGAGTCAGACAGCTTAGATCCTGGAACAGTTTGCCATTTCCTTCTTCAGTTCATTTTACAGATGAGGAAACTGAGGCCAACAGAGAAAAGTAACTTGCCCAGTGTCAGACAGCTTAGATCCTGGAACGGTTTGCCATTTCCTTCTTCAGTTCATTTTACAGATGAGGAAACTGAGGCAACAGGGTGAAGTAACGTGCCCAGGGTCACCCAGCTTAGATCCTGGAACAGTTTGCCATTTCCTTCTTCAGTTCATTTTACAGATGAGGAAACTGAAGCAATAGGGTGAAGTAACGTGCCCAGGGTCACCCAGCTTAGATCCTGGAACGGTTTGCCATTTCCTTCTTCAGTTCATTTTACAGATGAGGAAACTGAGGCAACAGGGTGAAGTAAAGTGCCCAGGGCCACCCAGCTAAGATCCTGGAACGGTTTGCCATTTCCTTCTTCAGTTCATTTTACAGATGAAGAAACTGAGGCCAACAGAGAAAAGTAACTTGCCCAGTGTCAGACAGCTTAGATCCTGGAACAGTTTGCCATTTCCTTCTTCGGTTCATTTTACAGATGAGGAAACTGAGGCCAACAGAGAAAAGTAACTTGCCCAGGGTCAGACAGCTTAGATCCTGGAATGGTTTGCCATTTCCTTCTTCAGTTCATTTTACAGATGAGGAAACTGAGGCAACAGGGTGAAGTAACGTGCCCAGGGTCACCCAGCTTAGATCCTGGAACAGTTTGCCATTTCCTTCTTCAGTTCATTTTACAGATGAGGAAACTGAAGCAATAGGGTGAAGTAACGTGCCCAGGGTCACCCAGCTTAGATCCTGGAACGGTTTGCCATTTCCTTCTTCAGTTCATTTTACAGATGAGGAAACTGAGGCAACAGGGTGAAGTAACTTGCCCAGTGTCAGACAGCTTAGATCCTGGAACGGTTTGCCATTTCCTTCTTCAGTTCATTTTACAGATGAGGAAACTGAGGCAACAGGGTGAAGTAAAGTGCCCAGGGCCACCCAGCTAAGATCCTGGAACGGTTTGCCATTTCCTTCTTCAGTTCATTTTACAGATGAAGAAACTGAGGCCAACAGAGAAAAGTAACTTGCCCAGTGTCAGACAGCTTAGATCCTGGAACAGTTTGCCATTTCCTTCTTCGGTTCATTTTACAGATGAGGAAACTGAGGCCAACAGAGAAAAGTAACTTGCCCAGGGTCACAAACTAGGAACTCAGGAAGATGAGTCTTCCTGACTCCAGGCTCAGTACTCTAGACGCGTCCTAGCTTTGTGATCCTAGGCAAGTCTTTTAATTCCTCTCCACTTGGGTTTGCTTATTTGTAAAATAACACCCGCAAAGGTTATTGTAGGAACAAAGTGAGATCTTATTGTTAAATGCTTTTCAGACAAGCACTAAATGCTTATTATTACTTTACAGCTTATTGTCTTAGGATCTAGCTAGCATGCCTTCAGCGTTACAGAGTTCCTTGGAGGGAGATTAGTCCTAGTTGTCCTCTCCTCTGTGGATGAGCTGAACATCGTTCCCATTTTACTGATGAGAAAACTAAGGTCCAAAGAGGCAGATGGTCTACCCAGACTAGTAAACGATGGCCTCTGGGCTTGTGCCTTCTGATGGCAGATCCAATGGACTTATGGGGGACACGCCCGGATTCCCCTTCAATGTCTCTCGGAATCCCCGACACATTCCAGACCTCGTTCGAGCATTAGTTCTGACATGGAGATTCATGTTCCTGAAGTCAAACCAGGCCTCAGATGCTTGCTAGCTGTAGGGCTCTGGACAAGTCTGTTTGCCTCAATTCCCTCCTCTATAAAATGAGTTGGAGAAAGAAATGGCAAACCCCTTCAGGATCCAAATGGGCGATGGAGAGTCGGACCCGGCGGAAACGTCTGAACAAAGACAAATGAGAAAAACTGGGCACAACTGACAAAGCCTGAACTGGCCCGGGCATGTGTTCTGCCCCTCTGTGTCCCCAGTGCCCAACAGGGTTCTTGGCACAGAGAAGATGCTTAATAGTGTTTTAATTTTTTTTATTTAAAAAAATTTTTAATAACTTTTTTCATGAACAAATCAAGCCAACTAAGGAGGCATTAAGTCTCTTTACCTCCCCTGTGCCTAGCAGTATCTGGTATAGAAGTCCTAAATCCATGGCGTTGAGTGGAATGAGAAGAAGAATGGCCAATCGCCATTTGAGAAAGAACTCAGCAATGTACAGGAAATGGTTCATATCCATGGCGTTGAGTGGAATGAGAAGAATGGCCAATCGCCATTTGAGAGAACTCAGCAACGTACAGGAAATGGTTCATATCCATGGCGTTGAGTGGAATGAGAAGAATGGCCAATCGCCATTTGAGAGAACTCAGCAACGTACAGGAAATGGCTCGTTTTTGTCCTCAGTCTCAGACATGGTGCTGAGAGAGTAATGTGTGCTTTAATAAATGCTTCCTCATTCAATCATTAGAGTTAGACCTGGATGGCAACTTTGAGGCCAATGAATACAACTCTTATTTTACAGGTGAGGAAATTGAGGCACAGAATTACAGTAACCTGCCCAGGGCCACACAATTAGTTGGTGTCTAAGGTGGCCTGGACCACTCTGAGCTCTTCCCATGCACAGCTTTTGCCTTTAGTGAGTTTTATCAATCTTCCTTCCAAGCGAAGGACAAAAAATATGACATATTTCAGATAGGTTTCTTTTTAAAAAACCCTCATCTCCTTCTTGTGCAAATGAAATTCAGCAGGGTTTGTATATAAGGGAGTTCTCGCCGTCTGCCTCTTCTCAGTTTGCATGGGCACCGAGCCAGCATTTCAGCAGGGGTCACTCCTTCCCTCAGCACGTGGGTTCCCACCCTGGAACATGGAGCTTTTCAGAGTTGAAGTTTAGAACTGTAAGAAGGACACGTCGGCCGAGAGTGCGGAGAGAGTGTATCCATCCCCCACCTCGTTGTTCCTCCTCTCCCTTCCCCCCCCAGTGGCTCAGCTGTAATATGTGATCATTTGCTCCATCCTTCCCAAAAAGTTCATCCTGAATGAGTCCCTCGAAATTTCACTGAAAGGGGGACAAGAGCTCTAAGAATGAATTATGGGCCGTGGGTCGTTCGGAACGAAAGGGGATCCATATGTGAAAACTGGAATTTGTCATCTGTAATGTCAGTTAAATCAAGTCTAATCTACTAAATACATTTTTTATTGCTTGCTTCATTAAAAAAGCTCTTAAGGTAATGAATAATCTTCCGTTTCACCCAGGATTATTAATGCCTTTATAACTCATGTCCACTGGAAATACAAAGGCAGCTTGAAATCCTTGCTTCATCTAGACTCCGTGTTGTCTTAAAGGACCCCGAGGAGCCCAAACCCATCCGAGCCAGCCTCTTTTCAGATCCATCACCCAAGGCATGCCATGAACCCCGCGTGCCGGAGGAGAGTTGGGGGTTGGGTGCCAGGGACGAGGAAAGAGTCTTCCTAGTTCTAATGTTCTTTTTTCTTCTTGCTTTTCCCACAGCGAGTCCACACGCGACCCCATCAACTCTCCATTTCCCGACATCTCCCATCATCCAGCAGCCTGGGCCCTACTTCTCACACCCAGCGATTCGCTACCACCCTCAGGAGACGCTGAAAGAGTTTGTCCAACTTGTCTGTCCCGATGCTGGTCAGCAGGCCGGACAGGTGGGGTTCCTCAATGTAAGGACCCTTTTTTTGGTAAATTTCTTGGGAAATGTTGGCTTCATGTCAAACTAGTGGCGATGGGGGCGAGGCGTTCCGCTCGGACACCCTCCGCTCTAAGGACACGTCGACTGACTCCAGTCCGATGTCACGTTGACTCGAGATGGTGGGAAAGTTAACCGGTCACAGCAGTATTTGTGTTACGTCTGCGACGGTCAGCTCTTGGCGAGATAAATCGGGGCGAGGATGAACTCCCCGACCTCCCGAGGTCTGCGGACTGATGAGTCAGCCTCGTGTATTCTAACCCGGGTTCCTGTCAGGGTTAACAAAATAGGGAAAATGCTCATCATTTATTCAGAATATGGGGGGGAGCCATTGGAAGGGGTGCAGGGAACGAGGGCGACAGATGTTTTGAATCAACTCAGTTGATTTGGGGGAAAAAATACAGCCTTAGAGCCCTTTAGATCCAGTTGACCACTGCGTGAACTCCAGATGCCAAAAGGAAAGTTTATTACAGTTTGTTATTTCTGTAAGCGGTTATCTTTTCCACTTATCTCGGTGTAAAGTTAAATGGACTTGATAGCTCCGAATGAGTGTTTTCACCCCCCCCCAAATAAACCGAATAATCGCACAATTGAAATAACATTCCTCTTGAATCCAGAAATGATAAGGGGACGATAAGTGGGATTTTAAATATACGGCCCAGCCTGGGGGTTGGGGATTCTTTTGGGGGGTCTGGAGAGGAGGGAGAGACTGCTGGTCACCAGACGAAAACCAGGACGGGGAACGAGAGTCGGCTTTTTGCCTTCTCCTTATCCTCATGTCCTGATTGCTCCCCAACGCACAGCTTAGCCCTAATTCTCACTGCCCCACTTAGGAGATTTCGGCAATAAGTCACCGTGTCCTCACTACCGGCTCCTTCTCCCCTCCGGCCCCCAGCCCTGCAGAATACCTGATTCTGCACATCTGAGCCAGGACTGACGGCTTTGACTAATGTCTAGCGATATGTTAGCAGATACATTTCTGTCTAGACAACAAATCAATAGAATGTCTTTTCCCCCCCTTTGCTTGTGTATTCATGGGCCTTGCTTCCCTTAAAGCATTCACTTATGGACTTGCAGCCCCCTCGGAAGTAGCACTTGCAGTCCGGCTTTGCTGGCAGAGCATTTCTAGATTCTGTTTGTCAGACACCGTGAAACAACAAGCACTAAATATACGGGGAATCGGGATGGGGATGGAGCGGGAAGAGGATGTGAGAGGGGCCAGAAGGCTTCTGCTCCATTACTTAAGCTTCAAAAATGAAACCCGGGATAATGGGATTTGCTCCAGCTCCATTTGGATTTGACACTATAGTTTCAAGACAGGGAGCTGTCCTCAGTGGAATACTGGCCATTCGATACCTAGCAAGCCACGAGATCTCATTGGGAAGTGATGTCAAAACTCGTCTGGTCCCCAGCACCATGTCTGACTAGTAAATGAGCTTTCTTGCTTTCCTTTCTTTTATTCCCTCCTTTCTTCTTTCCTTCTCTCCTTCCTTCTGGCCTTCCTTCCTTCTTTTCTCTTTCTTTTGTTCCTTTCTTCCTTCTTTCCTTCCTCCTTCCTTTCTCCTTTCCTTTATTTCTTTTCCTCCTTTCTATCGTTCTGTTTTCATCATCCATCTTTCTTTTCTCTTTCTTCCTTCCTTTCTATTTTCTTTCTTGTTGTATCTTTCTTTCCTTCGATCCTTTGTAAGTCTTTCCATCTTTCTTTCTTTTTCTTTTCTTCTAATTTTTTCTAGCTTTTCCCCTTCTGTCATTTTTCCTTTCTTTTTTCTTCCTTCTTTTTTCCCTTATTCCCTTCTTTCTTTTTTCTTCCTTTTTTCCTTTCTTTTTAATTATCTCTTTATTTCCTCCCATCCTTTTTCCTTTATATTTTCCTTTTTCTTTCCATCTTTCTTTCCTCTTTGGTCCTTTTCATTTCTTTCTTTTTTCTTTCTAGCTACCTCTTTCCTTCCATCATTTATTCCTTGTTGCTTTTCTTCCTTACATTATTTCTTTCTTTTCCCCTTCCTTCACCTTTTCTTTCTTTCTTCTTAGCTATCTCTTTCCTTCCATCCTTTTTCTTTCTATTTTTCTTTTTTCTTCTTTCCTTTTCCACTCTTTCTTTTGTCATTTTTCCTTCTTCCCCCTTCCTTTCATTATTTCTTTTCCTTCCTCTTCTTCCTTCCTTCCTGTTTTTCAGCAGCTTTGACATTATCTCACATACCTCCTCAAATTCTCAAAATCCACAATTGTGGAAATTCTCTCCATCTCAGCTGGCCTCTTAAAGGAGATCATTTCAAAAAGCTTTTTTGACAAATCTCTCCTTTTGATGCTGTGAAGGTGCTTTTCAGAGCGTAGTTTCTCCTTTAAAATGGTTGTGGGTTTTGTTCGGTGCCCCCAGCGTCTTCCCACCAAAGAAGCAGGGTTGGGGCATGGTCTACCTTACATAATTGGCATCGGGAATCCAAGAGAAGCTTCCATCTTGAACAGGAATTGGGGGACCACCGAATCTGCAAGTTTCTGTTTCTGCTGTTCTAGGCTGTGGGAGGGGCAGCTTTTTTTAAATGATTAAATGTGATGTGATGGTGGATTTCGAAGTCCAAGGCAGGCAGGCTCTTCTTCTCCAATTCCAGGGCCTGAGGAGTCTCTGTAGGTAGCCAGCAGAGGATACAATCACTAAGCAGGCACTTGGGAGCGCTGAGCTCATCAGAAGCGTTTCACATGAGTGATGACACTCACTCTTCCAGAGTAGCTGCATCCCCAGCCAAAGTGCCCACATGAAAAATTCAGACTGACCCCCAAAATGTCATTTTATGTAAACTGATTCAAAAGCAAGGTTCTCGAATCCATTTTCCCTGAGCTGCTAAGAGTGTACTTCCTCAAGTGCCTTGCAGACCAAAGCAGAGCAATCCTTCATGTCTGTTTGGTCTGACGGAAGGCTTCAGGCTGCTCCTTAAGTATAGAGCACTTAATAATTGATGTTGGAGACAAGAAATGATTGTCTTGTGATCAGAAGCTGCACAACGTTGACGTCTGCCTCTTTCACTCTCACAGCCCAATGGTAGCAGCCAAGGCAAGGTGCACAACCCGTTCCTTCCCACCCCAATGTTGCCACCGCCACCTCCGCCACCCATGGCCAGGCCTGTGCCTCTGCCCGTGCCAGACACAAAGCCTCCGACCACATCGACAGAAGGAGGCGCCACGTCGCCCACCTCACCGAGTAAGTATGGCTTAGGCCAGCCTCCCCCACCTCTTTCCTCCCCTGTGACGGGTCGGTCCATCATCTCCGTTGAACCCCAAAAACCATTCCTAGGACTTTTCCCAGCTGGTGAGAGAGGCAGCCACCGACCCAAGGCTATTCCAAGAAGCAACTTAGCTGAAGGACTGTTGACTCCCTTCCCATCCCCAGTGACCTTTCAGGTGGTCCAGGCATGCCAGGGACTGTGTGACGGGCTAATTGGGCATTTTTCTAGAACCAATACCCAAAGCCGAATTCCTAGTTGAAAGAGAGTGAATGAATCCACTTTAGTGCTGAGCTCAGGTCTTCTTCAGCATCGGTAGAATCCACCAAAGAGTCACCCAGGTGCCATGCTGGAGTCAGAGTATAAAGACAGAGGGCTCCTTAGAGTTCCTGCTTTCTGAAAACTTACACTCTCAGACAGAAGCCCAAATATAGAGATCTCGTACAGGGCATCACAGAAACGATGGGTAGAAACATCAAACCAACACATGAATAGCCAGGTGCATCCTTTGTGGGCCAAGAGTATTGCATTTAAAAGATGGCGGCAGGGAGGAGGAAGGGGGTTACCAAGCAGGGCTCGGAGAAAGGAACTGAGGCAATTTCATGCCTAGATTTGGGGCAGAAGGGGAGGGAAGGGAAAGAGAGAGGAACCTCCTGCTTGTCTCTGACTGATGGGGGCTGCTTTAGAGGTGGCCCGGGAACTGATGCTCTTTTGAAGAGTCTGGAGATGAAGATGGAAAGAACAGGAAAAGACAAATCGAACTGAACATGCCAGAAATTAGCACAAGATAGCTAGGAGCAGGGTAGGGAAGGGAGACCCCCCGGCCCCTCTGAGACTAGGGTTGGAGACCACTCCAAGAGTGATGAGACCACTGTTTCAGAGAGAATGATCAGAAGGAGGCAAATATGGGAAATGGATAGAAAGAAGCCACTCGATGGAGAAAGCGTTTAGACCTGGGGAAGGTGGTTAAAAACTTCACCTGCTTCCTACTTTGATCCTCTTGGGCAAATCTGTTCATCTCTCTGTGACTCAGATTGCTCATTGGTGAAATAAGGGGGTTGGACTCCATGGCTTTAGGATGGGACTTGTTACTTTTTCAGCCTGGGGGAATCTGCCATGGCTGGTCCTTTGCTGGTGTAGCCTAGAAGATTTAGCCTCCAGGAAAGGGAAACAATTCTTAACCATTGGAGCTCTCCAGAAGTGCCCAGGCTGCCCCAAGAGGGCTTGGGTTCTCCCTCACTGAAAGTCTTCCCAGAAGATCATTTGTCCAGAATGTGGAGGAGAAACCCCATTGAAGTCAGGACTAGGTCGATAGCCCTTCAGGTCCCTTCTCACTCTGGTTTCCTTTGATTCTGCCAGCTCAGTCGCCTCCACACTCTCATGAGACAGGACTTTTGGTAAAGATTAGTATATACTAATGGATAGAGTAGAAATAACGTCGGAGCCCCTGGGCCTGAGTTCAAATTTCAGCTCCAACATTTGTCAACTCTGTGACCTTGGGCAAGTCTCTCTTTCTCTGGAGATCAGTTTGGTCAGGTGTAAAATGAAGACACTGCAGCCAGGGAACCCTAAGATCTCTTCCATCTTTCGATCTATCACTCTTTCCAGAGAAACATATCCCTAAGCCCTCGTCTGACCAGTCTTTGCATCTGGTCCAAAAGAACATCAGAGGATAAGGTGGGCTCTTTCATCTCTCTTCTAATTGCCTTGAACTGAGCCCCAAGACATTTGGTCTCGCAGCCAGAGTGCTTGCCCTCTCAGGGCATGGAGTGGGAGGATTTCGGGC
>NC_077228.1:15587442-15632442 GCF_027887165.1 Monodelphis domestica | reverse complement strand
CATCTCGAGGTCTTTGTCCCCTCCGCTGTTTAGAGGGAAAATGAATCCCGACCCCCCTCCCAGAAGCGACTCTCAGAGTTCATCAACGTTCTCTGCTCCGACGCCAGGTGGAATTCTTATTGCCATCACATAGAGAGACACAAATGAATGTCAGCAAGCTGGGAGTGCATTTTTTTAACTAATCAGTTGCCTCTGGCACCAACAGCCAGCTTGGCAGCTGTGGCCAAAAAGGAAAAAAATGGGGGAAGGAGGGGATAATCTGCTTTTCAGAGAAGAGCGAACAAGCCTTAAAACAAATCTTAAAAATTCACAACCAGCCCCCCAAAATACTGCAAAGGATCTGAGCTTTCCGTCGCCACTCGCCGGGCGCTGCTGCCCACGGCCGGGGGCAGCTTTGGTGCCAGGCTGTTTGGTGGCAGCCGGGCCTCCCCCGGATGCCATGGCAACCAGAAGCGGCAGCTGGCATGAGAAGCAGGCCTGGGGGAGTCACGTGTTTGCCCCCCCCCCAGCGAGGTGCCATCTTGGAGCCTCACACCTGGCCAGGAAATCAGCCCTGCTGGATTGACCAGGACAGCCGGCGAGTGGCTCCTTTCCAAGCGTTTAACACCATGGAAACGTGTTCCTTTGGATCTCCTTCGGCCACTGGACCGGGACTTGTTTTGTCCTTTCAAAGGCAGAATCCTTTGTTATCTCCCCCCAAAAGTTGGCTCGTTTTGGGGGGCCTCCGGTAAAGCATCCTCCTCTCCCTCCCTGAGTTAAACAGGGTGCCATGACTTACCCACGGTCACACAGTTAAGATTCAGGAATGGTTGGTCATTTCCATCTCTGGCTCATTTTACAGATCAGGAAACTGAGACAGACAGGGTGACATGACTTGCCTACGGTCACACAGTTAAGATTCAGGAATGGTTGGTCATTTCCTTCTCTGGCTCATTTTACAGATGAGGAAACTGAGGCAGACAGGGTGCCATGACTTGCCCACGGTCACATAGTTAAGATTCAGGAATGGTTGGTCATTTCCATCTCTGGCTCATTTTACAGATGAGGAAACTGAGGCAGACAGGGTGACATGACTTGCCTACGGTCACACAGTTAAGATTCAGGAATGGTTGGTCATATCCATCTCTGGCTCATTTTACAGATGAGGAAACAGAGACAAACAGGGTGACATGACTTGCCCACGGTCACACAGTTAAGATTCAGGAATGGTTGGTCATTTCCTTCTCCAGCTCATTTTACAGATGAGGAAACTGAGACAAACAGGGTGGCATGACTTGCCCAAAGTCACACAGTTAAGATACAGGAATGGTTGTCCATTTCCTTCTCTGGCTCATTTTACAGATGAGGAAACTGAGGCAAACAAGGTGAAATGACTTACCAAGGGTCACACATCTAGTATCTGAAGCCAGATCTGAACTCCCAAAGATGAGTCTTTCTGGCTCCACACCTGCCATTCTATCTGCTGCCCCAACTACCTGCCCTTTTGTGCTGGTCCACCTTGGGAGAAAGGATTTCCTCATCTGGAAGTTCCTTCTCTCAGTAAAACCACAGGTCTGGCCCCTCTCCCGACATACAGGTTTTTTTCCTTTTTTTGGACTAGAAGTTCCATCAGGGCAGGATGTTTTGTGTTTGTCCCCCTACAGTTTTGAACCTAGGTTTAGCTCCTATTAAATGCTTAATAAACAATTATCAACTGATAGAAAATCCAAACCCGAAAGCTTGTTAAGTGTCATCTAGTCCAGACCTTTCGTGCTTCCAGTGAGGAAGCTGAAGACCAGAGAGGTTCATTCATTGACCCCAGAGTCACAGAGGGTAGAAAGATGGCCAAGCTGGGCTTCGAACCCAGGACACACAACTCCCTCCCCTTGCACGAGGGAGCTTGGCACAGAGGCTGTCTGAGGCAGAAAGGGATGTTCACTTCCATCTGAGAAAAAAGAAACCTTTTCCCAAACTTGCCTATTGGGATAAGAACCCCAAATATCCATTGAGCATGTCCCACTTTTCCTGGGTATTAGAGGTCGGGAGATTTCCTGCCAAAGATAAGCCTGTCGTCTAATGAGAATGAGAGAGAACAGAGTGGGCATCCCTCGATACCCCAGAGAGATGAAAAGCCTAGAAGGAAGGAGTCCAGAATAGGAAGCAGATCCTCCTGGGACAACTTAAGAAAATATGGCAGAGAGGAATAATGGAGAGAACTCCGGACCTGGAGCTAGAAAGATCTGTGTTCAAATCCTGCCTCAAACACTTTATGGGGAAGCCTCTTCATTTCTGTTCCGTTTCTTCATCAGTAGATTGAGGGTGCTAGACAAGACCCCCATCCTGCCAGGCACCTGGAGTCCCAGGTCATAAATTCGAGGACTGCCTTCGCCTTTGGAGAAGGAAGGCACCAAATGCTCCTCTTCCATTCGGAGAATTCTGTGATAGCTTACTGGAGTTCAGCGTGCCTTCATCTCCTCCTTAGAGACGTGCGTCTCATCCTGATTCCTTGTTTGCTGAAACAGAGAATAGAACCAGACATTTTTAAATCCCCCTCCCACACTGTCCTCATGTCAGCAACCCAAGCAGAAGGCAAATATTCGCTTCCCTACGGTGTGAATATCACTTTATATCTCTCAAACTGTTCCACAGAGGGATCGGGGTTCAAATCTCAGTTTACCCCTGTGCTAATTTTTGCAAAGGCATTTCATCTCACCAAACCTCAGTTTCCTTCTCTGTAAAATGCAGGAATTGGACTAGATCTTCAGTTCTCAGGGCCTCAGAACTCCATTACACTTTTTTTTTTTAATCCTTAACTTCAGTCTTAAAATCAACACCGTGTTTTGGTCCCAAAGTAGAAGGATGGAAAGAGCTAGACAATGGGGGTTAAGTGACTTGTCCAAGGTCACATAGCTAGGAAGTGTCTGAGGATAAATTTGAACCCAAACCCTCTCCAGGCTCTCAATCTGCTGAGCTACCCAGCTACCCCTCCATTACACTCTTCAAAATTAGTATCAAATATAAAATATAAATCAAAGAACTTTTGGTTATATAGGTGATATCTATCTATTTACTGTATTTGAAATTAAAACATAAATTCTAAAAATATATCTGAATTCTTTTAGGATAGCAACGAAAGCCATCACATAGTCACAGAAATAATATTTTAAGGAAAAATAACTATTTTTTTCCCACAACAAAAAAGTTAGTGAGAAGAGTGGCTTCGTTTTACATATTTTTGCAAAGCTCTTTAACATCTAGCTTGATGGAAGACAGCTAGATTCTCCTATCTGCTCCTGAATTCAGTCCATTGAGATATAGCATTGAGACCTGATTCCAATAGTCAGGTAAGGGAAGAGTCTTTTAATAGTTGAACACCATCTTAGTGTTATTGTTAAACCAGTTTTGAGCCCAGGGAACTCCAGGAAGCTAAGAGGTCCCTTTTGAGAACTGCTGGATTAGGTAGCATCTACCACCCCTCCTAGTCCTAAATCTCTGAAAACCTTCGTCAAGAGCAGGGAAATTTCTAACGTCCAGACGTTGGACCTCCTATGGAGGAAGCATCCTTTCCCAGCCAACAATCAAGAAGCATTTATTAAGGATGACTGTGTGAGAGGCTCTGTGCTCCATCCTGAAAGACAAAGATAAATGTGTCAACAGTCTCTCCCTCAGGACGCTAACACTCTAGTCAAAGAAGATGACCTGGACACGTATCCAATGGGGTTAACAAACCCAACTGGTTCGTGTCAATTCGTCAGTGCCGAAGGAATCTTGGGAAAAGGGAAAGCTCTCAGCTCCACTTCTCAGTTCCACCTTTACAACCATGCCCAGGAGTTACATTCTGCTCATTTACCTTAATGAGTGTATTTTATTTATAGAGTAACTAGCATTTCCTCTGACAGCTCCTGCATGTATTAAAAATGAAAGTTCTCTCAGGAGCATCTTCTTATAATAAATGCCAGTATAGTTTAAACAAAAGATTAGAAAAAGTGTTCCTTTTGGCAATTAGTCACCTTATTCATTCAACGGACAATTGATCGTTTCCCAAATACCTTCCATTCATAAAACATAATGCAAGGAACCTCATTTAAAAGGGGGCCAGATGAATGGGGTGTAGGTGACAATTTATGAAAATATTCCTGCATCTGTTTATGCAGCATCTCCACCCTGATGAGCATGGTGTAGACAGAACCCTGGTCCTCTGGAAATGAATGTTGACTTTGCCATTTCAGCGTAGGATACTGCCATTCACCCACTTTCTTATGCTCATGACCTTATCCATCTTACTTCATGACCACAGACCTCAGTTTCTTCTCTAAAATTAATGGGTTAGAATTCATGATTTCTAAGACCCTTTTCTAGTTGGAAAAGATTATTCATTTTCATTGAGAAAAGTCTTTGTTATAAGGGATAACTCCCAAAAAAGAGAAGGGAAGAGATATGGGGAAAATCTAGGTGATGTAAAAAGAACATATATCAATAAAAATTTCATTTAATTATATTTTTAAAACAAATATTTATTCATTGACCTGAGTTCAGATTCTGGTTACGTCACTTATTTCCTGTGTGACCTTGAACAAATAACCCCTTTTCCTCTCTGGGCCTCAGTTTTCTTGCCTGTAAAGTGACTGATTTGGACTCAGACTCTAAATCTGTGATTAGTGAAATTCACCAAATAAGAGAATTTCCCTGTCGAAAGGAACCAGATTCAAAGTCAGGATATCTCGTTTCTAGACTCTCAATCCACAGAGCTACCTAGTTTTTGGTTATATGGGTTATATAGCCATTGATGTTTAGCATATTAGAAATTAAAACATAAGTTTTAAAGAAGTCATTCAGCCATTGCCTGAAGATTCTAAGTAAGAAGGAACTCATGACTTCCTGAGGCAGATGGCTCATTCCACTTTGGGATTGCTCTCCATTTTTCCTGTTATCTAGCCTTAATTTTACCTTTTTTACTTGCACCTGTGTCAAGTTCTAGGTCCACCTAAGTCACCCTCTTCTCTACACTCACTTCTGAATGCCCCTCCTAAAATGTGGCTTCTAGGACCCTTCCAACTTGAGCTTCCATGATTCTGAGATCTAGCTACCTTCTTTCAAAGAATCAAATTTATAAATGAAACTGATTTTCCTGAGCCTACTGTGTTCTAAGCACTATGCTCAAAGCTGGGGTTAAAGAAAGTATTCATTGCCCTCATTCCAGTGTAGTTCTATGCTTATCTTATCAAAAATTAATGTTTTGGGGGGGACGGGAGCTAAGTGTCTCAGTGGATAGAGAGCCAGGCCTAGAGATAGGCAGTCCTGCATTCAACTCTGGCCTCAGACACTTCCCAGCTGTGTGACCCTGGGCAAGTCACTTGACCCCCATTGCCTAGCTCTTACTGCTTTTCTGCCTTGGAACCAATATACAATATTGATTGTAAGATGGAAAAGAAGGGTTTGGTTTTGTTTTAAGAATTGATTCTTTGGGAATTTGTTGATTGGTATTTCCTACTAAATCAAGGTTCTCATACAAAATGAGAATTGGTTTTGTGCTCATATGTCTTGGATTTTGCTACATACTCCCAGTCCCTATTTGTAGCCATTGGTGGCTTTGATGTCTTCTGTTGACTTTGACAGTGGGGATGATGTGGGTCCCTCAGATTCTCCATTCAACTTGGGATCACAGTTTGGTGGACTATATCTCTTCCTGTGTCCAATGGTCATATCCAACAGAAAAAAAAAGTGTTTATCCTCCATTTTTCAGTATCTTCTAAGACATCTGAGCATTTTTTCATCCTTCCCTAGTATCAGCTAGGGGAATACACTCTCAAGCTTTCCTCTCTCTCAAACCCTCTTGCCAATGAGTGATACAGGGACATGGAGAGAATACTCCGTTTGGAATCAAGAAGACGTGGGTTCAGATTCTTTGAGAAAAATCAGGCCATGACTTGTCCAAGGTTACCATCCAAGAATCTCAGTTTCTTCATTTGTAAAATGGGATCCGTAATACCTTTGGTGTCCACCTGTGACCTAGTAGATATAAAAATGCTTTATAACCTTTGAAGTGCTAGATGAATGTCAGCTGGTTTTTGCCTTACCACTACTGCTTAACTGTGCATGTGGAAGCTGCCTTAACCTAAAGGCAGTACTTATTGCCAAGTCCTCCTACCTTGGGAAATATAGCAAGGGCTTTTTCCCTTTGGCATCTCTCCTTGGAAGAGCACAGTCCAATTGTCACTCAGCGTGAGCTGTGCCTCCATTGTAGCTGGTAGCATTATCAGGATGGAAATAACCTATTGAGCATTTGGGTACATCCTAATGAGAAAAGACACTAGAGGGGCATGAGAGGCATCCTACTACACAGACTCATGTCACCTTTGGGTGGCCTGGTTCCTCCTTCTAAAGACTGACTCAGCCAGGGGAGTCATTGAAATCTCTTCTATCATATTTTTCTTTGCCAGACTAGAGAGCCACAAGAAATCATCTTTCAGAACTGTTTGACTGGCCTGGCCCTTCTGTTCTGTTCTTTACTTTAATACCTTTGAATACAGAGTGTTCAGTTCTTCTCATTAAGCCACTTAGAAACTAGCACAGCTTCTTGTATTAGACTTGAATTTATTTCTGTGCTGCAGAAAAGAAGAATTTGATATCACCGTATTCTAGCCATCAAGGATTCTACTTCACTAGAAATCAATTGGTCAGCCCTCACTTAGTAAGCTTTTTCTTGCCTTGGGTGCAGTTCCAGATACTGTGGACGCACTGAAAAAGTCAAAAGAGGCCCTGCCCTCAGAGAGCTTACACCCTACTGAGAGAGACATGCAGACACAGGCGTATATATACAGAGTAGATTTTGAGTCACTATCCACAATCTATAGGATCATAGCTTTAGAGAGGGAAAGGATCTCAGAGCTCATCGAGTCTGGCCAGTTCTTTCCTTGTTTATACCTCCAGCAGCCACCTCTTTCACATACTAGTAGGACAAAGGAAGGCACTATTTAATTACCAGAGAGTGTCAGACATCAATAAAGTTCCTTCATTCGTCCTTTAATAGGTATCATGTTACCTCTGGTGGGTCTGGGGAATTTCTGTGTGTGTGTGTGTGTGTGTGTGCCCGGATATGTGGTAGGGGAGGCAAGAAGGAGGAAGCCTTGTATTCTTTTTGTCCTAGAATTGAAGAATGCTAGACTTGGAGTTAAGAAAAAGCTAGGTTTGAATTCTGTTTTCTTGGTTCTAGGTTCACTTCTCAGTCAGTCTATTATCTCTGAACCAGTCCATGGGGCTATTTTAGTTCATGCATTTAAAAGTATTATACTGAGAAAGCATTGGTAGGCTTCATCTGACTTCCCCCCAGAATTTAAGAATCCCTTAGTCTAGAGTGGATGAAAGCAGCAAAAAGGAGCATCATGGCCTTGGGAATCAGTGCAAAGTCTTTGAGCCCTACTGAGCATCATCATCATCAGTTATAAAATAGTTTCTATCTTTCATATATACAAGCTCATATTCCTTTTTTCCTAACCTTAACTTCCATCTTAAAATCAACACTAAGTATCAGATCCAAGGCAGAAGAGTGGTAAGGGCTAGGCAATGAAGGGTGAAGTGATTCGCCCAGGGTCACACAGCTAAGAACTGGCCAGCTTCATATTTACTTTTGTTGTTATTCCCCAGTTTCCATTGTGTCCAAATCTTCTAAGTGTTTTCTTGACCAAGATACCAGAGTGATCTGCCATTTTCTTCTCCAGCTCATTTTATAGATGAGAAAAGCAAAGCAAACAGGGTTAAGTGACTTACCCAAGGTCACACAACTAGTGCTCTGAAACCAGATTTGAACTCACAAAGATGAGTCTTCCTGAGTCTAAGCCCACTACTGAACCATGTAGCTACTCCAAGAGGAAGAAATAAAAAGGCATTTGTCCAAGGGAAAGCATCTTATTCCAGCCTTGGTAGAGTCTAAAGAATACCAGATTTGGAGTTCAGATCTTGACTATGTCACTTGACTGACTCCCTGTGTGGATGTGGTAAAGTTACTCTAACACATCTGGGCTTCACTTTCCTCCTTTGTAAAGTAAGCTTTGATTGGATCAACACTAAGGCCCCTTTGAGTTCTGAGTCTGTGACTGGATGGATTTCAAGAAGGGAGTTTCTAAAATGTTTTGAACTTCATTAGGGTAAGTGGATAATCTCCCCAAGGGGACCACTTTGAAGTTTGTACCCATTTGGATGGGTAAGTTGTTCTGATAGAGATCCATAGAAAGTGCCTGGCACCTAGAAAGCCCTCAGTATATGCTTGTGAATTGATTGATTGCTCTTAGGATTATTGATGGAGAGTCAGAATGAACCTTGAAGTTCATGCCCGTGTTTCTAACAGATGAGGAAACTGAGGCTTTGCGAATTCTCGTAACTGGCCCCATATCATGAACCCAGTCCATGGAAGAGTCTAGACTCTATCTATCTATCTATCTATCTATCTATCTATCTATCTATCTATCTATCTATCCTAGACTCTAGGATATTCTGGAGGCTTCCGCTGATGCTCCTTAATTATCCTTTGTTACATCAAGCTCCCTCTCTCATCTAGTTCTCAAAAATAATTCACTTGTAGTCACATAAGGCTGAAAAACAATCCAAAGTCGCTGATGAAAGTTGAAATCCCTGCTCAGCTGAAGGTTCCATAGTTCCTTTTAAAGGCTTGTGGCTGAGATGGAACGTTTTTTATTTAGTATATTCCGGATCAGACGGAGTGTTCTAAGCATCGGGTTCAAGCCCCAACTGGTCATCGTTTGTCTTTTCCTTTTCTTCCAAAGCCCGAAGCCTCAAGGAAGGGGGTCAGAGAGGAGAGGATGAGAGTGACTCGAGTAACAGCCTCTTTAAGGGCAGCCGTGTTTTGTTTAAAATCAGCACCTACAAGTACAAATGAGAAGGATGCTGAAGACCGTTCCCTTGAGCAGGAAGAATCAGTAGAGCCCCAAATAATTTTGTAGTCACAGAGCGAACAGGAGGATATTTTTAAGTGCTTAGCCCATTTGTATTGCCCCTACTATGTGTCTGGCACATAGTAAGTCCCATTTGAGTGCTTCTTCTCTTCCCTCCCCAGACCTCTAGACACTTCAGTAAACTGCCCAGCAAGGTTGGTCGTTGTTAAACAGGGTGTGTGAGGCTGTGCCTGGAGAAAGCTGAGCCGTACCAACTCCTTCTTCAGGCACAAAATGTCCCTCTCTTCCAACCTCATTGTTTCAGTGGGAAAATCTGAGTTGCCATGACATCATCTCAGCTCACAGAACCTACCCAGCTGGAAGCTCAATGGGTGCCCAGGACAGCGCAACAAAAATGATGGGCAATTCATCCGAGTTCCTTCCCTTCTTTCCTGATCCCATTTTCCCGGAAGCAGGCGGTCTGTGGAGCCTATTTTCCTGGACTCCCTTTGTTTTTCCAGGCAGCTCAGATAGCCCTGCCGGGAGGGCTGATGGCACTGTTTAGACCCTCACTTCCCAAACTTGGGAGGGGGCGTTCAGCACCTAGCCTTTCTTTGTTCGCCTTTCACTGGGTACACACAAGCCTTCCACTCAGCAGATGATAAATCGCTTGTTTTAAACATGGAAATGAGTCCTGTGGGAGAGATTCTTAGCAACCAGTGAGAAAGTAGAGCCCTGTTCATGGGGTTTTCAAACCAGAATGGGGAGCCAACTGTCTTAGATTCCATGCAAGAAGCATTTTTAAGCACCTGTTGTATAACACAATTTAAGAAGTATTTATTAAGCACCTGTAGTATAACACAATTTAAGAAGTATTTATTAAGCACCTGTAGTATAATACAATTTAAGAAGTATTTATTAAGCACCTGTAGTATAATACAATTTAAGAAGTATTTATTAAGCACCTGTAGTATAACACAATTTAAGAAGTATTTATTAAGCACCTGTAGTATAACACAATTTAAGAAGTATTTATTAAGCACCTGTAGTATAACACAATTTAAGAAGTATTTATTAAGCACCTGTAGTATAATACAATTTAAGAAGTATTTATTAAGCACCTGTAGTATAACACAATTTAAGAAGTATTTATTAAGCACCTGTAGTATAACACAATTTAAGAAGTATTTATTAAGCACCTGTAGTATAACACAATTTAAGAAGTATTTATTAAGCACCTGTAGTATAACACAATTTAAGAAGTATTTATTAAGCACCTGTAGTATAACACAATTTAAGAAGTATTTATTAAGCACCTGTAGTATAACACAATTTAAGAAGTATTTATTAAGCACCTGTAGTATAATACAATTTAAGAAGTATTTATTAAGCACCTGTAGTATAACACAATTTAAGAAGTATTTATTAAGCACCTGTAGTATAACACAATTTAAGAAGTATTTATTAAGCACCTGTAGTATAACACAATTTAAGAAGTATTTATTAAGCACCTATAGTATAACACAATTTAAGAAGTATTTATTAAGCACCTGTAGTATAACACAATTTAAGAAGTATTTATTAAGCACCTGTTGTATAACACAATTTAAGAAGTATTTATTAAGCACCTGTTGTATAACACAATTTAAGAAGTATTTATTAAGCACCTGTAGTATAATACAATTTAAGAAGTATTTATTAAGCACCTGTAGTATAACACAATTTAAGAAGTATTTATTAAGCACCTGTAGTATAACACAATTTAAGAAGTATTTATTAAGCACCTGTAGTATAACACAATTTAAGAAGTATTTATTAAGCACCTGTAGTATAATACAATTTAAGAAGTATTTATTAAGCACCTGTAGTATAACACAATTTAAGAAGTATTTATTAAGCACCTGTAGTATAATACAATTTAAGAAGTATTTATTAAGCACCTGTAGTATAACACAATTTAAGAAGTATTTATTAAGCACCTGTAGTATAACACAATTTAAGAAGTATTTATTAAGCACCTGTTGTATAACACAATTTAAGAAGCATTTTAAGCACCTGTTGTATAACACAATTTAAGAAGTATTTATTAAGCACCTGTTGTATAACACAATTTAAGAAGCATTTTAAGCACCTGTAGTATAACACAATTTAAGAAGTATTTATTAAGCACCTGTAGTATAACACAATTTAAGAAGTATTTATTAAGCACCTGTAGTATAACACAATTTAAGAAGTATTTATTAAGCACCTGTAGTATAACACAATTTAAGAAGTATTTATTAAGCACCTGTAGTATAACACAATTTAAGAAGTATTTATTAAGCACCTGTAGTATAACACAATTTAAGAAGTATTTATTAAGCACCTGTAGTATAATACAATTTAAGAAGTATTTATTAAGCACCTGTAGTATAATACAATTTAAGAAGTATTTATTAAGCACCTGTAGTATAACACAATTTAAGAAGTATTTATTAAGCACCTGTAGTATAATACAATTTAAGAAGTATTTATTAAGCACCTGTAGTATAACACAATTTAAGAAGTATTTATTAAGCACCTGTTGTATAACACAATTTAAGAAGTATTTATTAAGCACCTGTTGTATAACACAATTTAAGAAGTATTTATTAAGCACCTGTAGTATAATACAATTTAAGAAGTATTTATTAAGCACCTGTAGTATAATACAATTTAAGAAGTATTTATTAAGCACCTGTAGTATAACACAATTTAAGAAGTATTTATTAAGCACCTGTAGTATAACACAATTTAAGAAGTATTTATTAAGCACCTGTAGTATAACACAATTTAAGAAGTATTTATTAAGCACCTGTAGTATAACACAATTTAAGAAGTATTTATTAAGCACCTGTTGTATAACACAATTTAAGAAGTATTTATTAAGCACCTGTTGTATAACACAATTTAAGAAGTATTTATTAAGCACCTGTAGTATAATACAATTTAAGAAGTATTTATTAAGCACCTGTAGTATAATACAATTTAAGAAGTATTTATTAAGCACCTGTAGTATAATACAATTTAAGAAGTATTTATTAAGCACCTGTAGTATAACACAATTTAAGAAGTATTTATTAAGCACCTGTAGTATAACACAATTTAAGAAGTATTTATTAAGCACCTGTTGTATAACACAATTTAAGAAGCATTTTAAGCACCTGTTGTATAACACAATTTAAGAAGTATTTATTAAGCACCTGTTGTATAACACAATTTAAGAAGCATTTTAAGCACCTGTAGTATAACACAATTTAAGAAGTATTTATTAAGCACCTGTAGTATAACACAATTTAAGAAGTATTTATTAAGCACCTGTAGTATAACACAATTTAAGAAGTATTTATTAAGCACCTGTAGTATAACACAATTTAAGAAGTATTTATTAAGCACCTGTAGTATAACACAATTTAAGAAGTATTTATTAAGCACCTGTAGTATAACACAATTTAAGAAGTATTTATTAAGCACCTGTAGTATAATACAATTTAAGAAGTATTTATTAAGCACCTGTAGTATAATACAATTTAAGAAGTATTTATTAAGCACCTGTAGTATAACACAATTTAAGAAGTATTTATTAAGCACCTGTAGTATAACACAATTTAAGAAGTATTTATTAAGCACCTATAGTATAACACAATTTAAGAAGCATTTTAAGCACCTGTAGTATAATACAATTTAAGAAGTATTTATTAAGCACCTGTAGTATAATACAATTTAAGAAGTATTTATTAAGCACCTGTAGTATAATACAATTTAAGAAGTATTTATTAAGCACCTGTAGTATAATACAATTTAAGAAGTATTTATTAAGCACCTGTAGTATAACACAATTTAAGAAGTATTTATTAAGCACCTGTAGTATAACACAATTTAAGAAGTATTTATTAAGCACCTGTTGTATAACACAATTTAAGAAGCATTTTAAGCACCTGTTGTATAACACAATTTAAGAAGTATTTATTAAGCACCTGTTGTATAACACAATTTAAGAAGCATTTTAAGCACCTGTTGTATAACACAATTTAAGAAGTATTTATTAAGCACCTGTTGTATAACACAATTTAAGAAGCATTTTAAGCACCTGTTATATAACACAATTTAAGAAGTATTTATTAAGCACCTGTAGTATAATACAATTTAAGAAGTATTTATTAAGCACCTGTAGTATAACACAATTTAAGAAGTATTTATTAAACACCTGTTGTATAACACAATTTAAGAAGCATTTTAAGCACCTGTTGTATAACACAATTTAAGAAGTATTTATTAAGCACCTGTTGTATAACACAATTTAAGAAGCATTTTAAGCACCTGTTATATAACACAATTTAAGAAGTATTTATTAAGCACCTGTTGTACATCAGAATTCAAGAAATGTTTATTAAGTGCCTACTGTGCACCACAATTTGAGAAGTATTTGTCAAGAGCCTCCTATGGACCACAGTTCATGAAGTATTAAGTACCTACTGTGTGCCACAAGTCAAGAAGTATATTTTAAGTGCCTACTAAGTTCCAGGCACTGATTGTGCTAGGCACTGGTGAAACAAAGACAGACAGGAAAGAGTCCCCTCACCATGCTTCCCACAAGAAACACACACACCACCTAACCCAATGCTTGTGCATAGACTAGGTATTTAATGAGTATTTCTTGGAGGAGGAGAAACTGGGGTTTTGTTTTGTTTTTTTAAGGAATCAGGGGAAAATCAGAAATTCTTAGGGGTTTTGTTGTTGTTGTTAAATAGAGATTTTAAAAATTATTTCATTTATTTATTTTTAAATATTTTTCCATGGTTCCATGATTCATATTCTCTCCCTCCCCTCTTCCCTCCCCCCCTCCAGAGCTGACAAGCATTCCACTGGGTTATACATCTGTTATCACTGAATACCTAAGAAATCCTTAGTTGTAAAAACAATAATATAGTTTTTCTCTTCTTTACCTATTTCCCACTTTTCCAACTTTCCTTTTCATTTACTTTCTCTCCTTGTTTCTTTTTCTCCTCTTCCATTTCCTCATCTTTCCTTTCCTCCTTTTTTTTCTTCCTTTTCTTTTCTCTTTGTCTGCTCTTCTTTTCTTTTCTTTGGTTCAAACCTGTGATATCATCAATAAGGAAATCTCCTGGCATGGAAACTGTCCACTGATACAAATTGTGTCCACTGGTCCATAACTTAAAGCCTTAAAGAGTTGTTTGAAGGAGCCAAGAACTTAAGTGACTAGAGGACCATAATACAGCTGTTACATATCAGAGGCAAAACTCAAACTCAGGACTTCCTTACTTACTCTAAGGATGTGCCATGCTTCTTTTTCACCTATGACATTCCGGTAGAAATATCTCTGAAAATGCCACCATTGAAATGTTGTAAATTAATTGGTTTCCTGTGATGTTTTCCTGTGGGCTCAAAAATGTAGGTTAATGGGATGGTGTTCCCAATCACCAGCTGCTTTGCTTCATTTGAACCTATAACCTTAACTTACCCTCCCCTCATATTTTTCTTTAATCCATCTAACATTTCAAGTGTGAAAGAATGGATATTGTCCTAACCCACTAACCAGCTTGAAAGGGTATTTCTTTCTGTGCTCCCCTCTGTTCCTCCCAGTTCCCCCTACAAAGTAGTCCTAGGGCACCCAGCACACTCCATTAAATTCAGATAGCATTTATTAATAAATACCTACTGTGGGTCCACTATGGTGCCAGGAACTGGTCATTCAGAGATCTGCACTGCTCTTGAAATTTCTTAAAACTTGACAACTCCAAACAAACAAACAAAACCCTAAAGGGTGAAATGGGAAGATTTCAACTCAGTAGGGCATCCCTTTTCAATTTATTTTCCCAGGAAAAAAATACATGAAGAGCAGGAGGAATCGCTGATTTTCCCTTCTAAGAGTTACAACTCTTCTCCAGGGACTTCTAATTAGGGATGCAAAAAGAAAAACCTAGGAAAAGAATACTGGATTTGGAGACAGAGTTCTAATCTGCTTCTGAGGCAGAATTACTTCTCTGAGGAAGTTACCCTTTTAGAGACTTTTTTTTCTCTTTTGTAAAATAAAGAGATTAGACCAGATGACCACTGAGGGCTTTCCAGTCCTAGATCTCATTATCCTAAATCCTTCACCTCTAGTTTTCTCATCTGTAAGTAAGAGTTGTACTCAATAGCCTGTGAGAGCCCTTCCAGCTCCAAATATTGGTTTCTATTATCCTAAGTTACTTCCCTAAGTTGAACCTTGATCTTATCTGCAAAATAAGAGGACTGGGTTCTAGGACCTCCAGAGTCCTTTCTGCCTCTAGATCGTAAGTCCTTTCATTTCTGATCCTCTGAAATCATGACTTAACAATAGATGCTAAAATACACAATATTTCCATCATGTCATCCTTCCATGAACCTGTGATCTCATCTCATCTCATCTCATCCCCGCCCCCTCCTTGGTACCTATCATTCCCTGCACACACCAGTGCCAATCAGATCCCATCCACACCCTCTTATCTATGTCCATTTTATCCATTTCCTGCCACAAATCCTCCATCTATGCAATTTGCTAAAGTCACTTCCTGGAGGCCTTTGCATATTCCCTAGCACAGGGCCATGTTTAATCCATGTTTAAAAATCAAAAAAGAACAGAAAAAAGAGTAATAGTGCCAGAGATGCTGCTACAACAAAACATTCATTATGAAAGTATTTCACTGGCACCTACTAAGCTACCCTGCTTCTCTCATTACACGGAAAATTATTATGAGGAATAATTACACAATGAATGGTTTTTCCAGCCCTGTCCATACAATAGTCATTTAATATAACTTAAAAAATATCCCCATGCTCAATTGGAAGGCATGACAACCTACCAAAGAGAATATTAAAGGCACTTCTGTTAGTTAGTCATGGTAAAAGCCTCATCTCAGGATGTATCAAACAAAGGAAATTAGACCTGGGGAAACATTTCTGTAAGGGGAAAAAAGAGGAAGAAAGAAAGAAAGAAAGAAATAGGGTAAGACTACTCTCTGTTCCCTGTGGGAAATAATCTGGCCAAATGTTTAAAAAAAAAAAACAAACCAGCCTATTCCCCTTGTTCTCAAAAATGACTGACTCTGTCACCCTTGTATTTGAAGGCATAGCTTGTAGTTAATCCAAATAAAGAATGTTTCTTTTGAGTTGTTTTTAGGTGTTTGGGAAATGAATTTGTCATAGTCATTACAGCAGAATTCCCATCAAAGGCTGACTCTCTGCGGTTTCCTGAGGGAGAGCTGGCCTTGATTTGAGAAAGGGCTATCATTTTGATCTGGTTAGCAGAATGTGTCCCCTTTTTCCCCCTGTGGTGCCCTGTGGAGTCCTTAAGTCAGAGAACATTTATTTAGGCACCTACGATGTGCCAAGCACTGTGCTAAGCATCTTAATGTGGAAACCAGCATCTATGGTGTCCCTTCTAATTTTTTAACTAAAGGCAGCAGGCTTTACTAGTCATCACACCTTATAATCCTTGACTTCCCCGAGGTTGGTGTCTTCCTCAGTATTATTTAAAATCCCAGGATTTGGAAGCCGGAGGAGATAAGTTCAAATATCATCTCTGCCTCTTACTACCTGGGCGACCTTGAGGAAGTTGTTCACCTCTCTGGGCCTCAGTGCCTTTATCTAAAATATGGACTAGATGCCTGTGAGGTCCCTCCTCCTCACTCCAAATCTGTGATCCTTGGACCTTGTTGTTATTATGTGATGACTTCATGAAAGAATTACTCCAGTATTCCTATAGCTCCTGTCTGTGCAAATAGTACCCGTGTGACCAGGAGCAAACCATTTCACCTACCCAGGTCTCAGTTTCTTCCTAAAAAAAAATGAGGAAGCTGGACATGAGAGTCTCCAAGATCTCGCCCATCCCTAGACCTAGTCTATAATCTCATCATTATTGACCTTGATGGCCCCTTCCAGCCCTACCTAGATCTCTGATTTTATTATCTATGAGCTCATTAGTGTTGATCTTCCCCCCAGTGTGGAAGGTCCCTTCCTCATGAAAGCCTCCCCATCCTCTAGATCTCTTGTCCATGAGCTTCCATTGATTTGTCATGGTGAGGTCAGAAACCATTGAAAACAGCACAAAGTAATGGAACCCTCCAAATCTGATGTTCTGAAACTTTTGTATGTGTCAAGGACCCCTTTTGTCATCGTGGTAAGACCTATGGATCCCTTCTCAGAATTCTATTTTGAAATGCAGAAAATCAAGTCAAGGAAATCAAACCTATTGAAATAAAGCTATCAAAATATGCCAAAAATCATTTCACAGACCCCACATTAAGCCTCCCAATTCTAAATTGTGTTCATCTTCGAATGAAAGTAGGATGAAGCCCTCAAAAATGGTCAAACTTGAGGTCCCTGTGAAGAGCAGAAGAAAGATGGAGCCATTTCAATATGGCGCCGGGGCAACAACAATCTTCCTAGCCCTTGGCGGACCGTACCTGCAGATGGCGAGGGTTCTTTTTTCTGGAGGTGTTTTGGAAGGGGAGCTTATTTAAAATGGGGTTTTCATGCTTCCTTCAGAACCCTGCAATGCCTCACTTTTTAAAAAAGGTCTTCCTCCAATGAGAGCATGACATAAATACTTTGTGGCTTTCCCACATCCGCCAGGGTGAAAAGCCTGGTTGTAAAACGAACAGCTTTGCTGCTCTTCCGACTTCATTTCTTTCTCCCCTGTGCTGTAACGGCCAAGGGTGATGGGTCTGCCGGATGCTGGCGTTTGGCCACGCATCCTCCCTTCTGATTTGCTCAGTGGCAGGGGGTGCGGGGAGGGGGACGAAGCCAAGAGGCCCCTCACCGAGTGCCATCTGAAAACGGGTCGCCCCTACGCCCCCTCTTTGTTATTTTCGCAAGCTCCAACGTGTGCCCATTTCTCTGTGAATCAGCTGCTTGGGCTCTGAGAATGTGTGTTCTGGTGTTGTTTGTGTGCATTCTGGTGCTGCTCCCTGAACGCATGTGTCCCTTCCCTTCACAGCTTACTCGACACCCAGCACCTCCCCCGCAAACCGATTCGTCAGTGTTGGACCCCGGGATCCAAGCTTTGTAAATATCCCTCAACAGACACAGGTGGGCCGATCTCCTCTTTTCTGTCTCTGGTGCATTTCCACTGGTCCCTTGGCACGGCCGGCGCCGTGCTCTCCTCTCCCGCCATCCCTGCCTCCGTGATGCCCCACGCGTGAGATGACACCTGGGACGTGTTGAGACTAGGAGGGGGAGAGCATCCCTGTAGATCCACCCTGGGGGCAGTAGAGAAGAGCCTCCCGGGGCCAGGAAGCCACACTCGGGCCAGAGCGGGTCCAGCACTGCCCATGTCCTCGCTCCCTTTGACCCTGGGACCTGGGAGAGCAGCAGCTCCTTCTCCGTTTTTCCTAATTAAACTCGGAGCCCAGGCGGACCCTCTCTATGGCGGATATTTGTCCCTTTGGAAAAAGAAAACATTTTATGAGCCCCCTTGAATTCTTGAGTTGGTCCAAAAGGGAGTTGTTGGCCGTTTGGTTCATGGTTAATTCAAGCCAGATGTCAGGTGCCCTGGCTAGGGGGCACCACAGTGGGAGGTCAGGTAGGCGAGAAAATCTCGTCCCAGACTAGCACCGAGCTGTGGCCTTAGAATCGCTCCCCAACAGGGTGAAGAATAGTTCCAGGGAGTCCCTTATTTGGAAATGGCTGTCTTTGATCTCTTAAGAGAGGCATTTGGGGTCCAAAGGTAAACTGAGTCAAGAGATTTGGGACTCTACAAAAAACACACTGTGCCATTAGGAGAGAGAAGGAAGTTTCCATGTTCAGGACGGGAGGTGGGGCACACGTCGTCTCATCCAACATGGCACCCAATGCCCACATGCGCTTGCTCCCCAGACACCACCGCTGTGTCCAAGAAGGTCTGTGCTTTCTCTGTGTCTTCTCAGTGCATGCCCTCGCCCCCTCCAGAAGCTTCCTCTATTGCTCATGATTAATCCGTGCCTTTAAGAAATGACAAGATGCCCATCAACGGGATGGCCCTGCCTTGCTGGGACTGTGCAAAGGGCTCCGTGTTATGGCTACGTCCATGGTCCAGGTTACAGGACGTTGTATCTGAGCCCTTCCCTGCGTGAAGAAGAGTCACAGAAAGTACACAGGCAGCCGGGCGGGAGTGAGGGATGAGAGAGGTAAGGGAGGAGGAGGAGGAGGAGGAAGAGAAAGAGGAGGAGGAGGAGGAGGAAGAGAAAGAGGAGGAGGAGGAGGAGGAGGAGGAAGAGGAGGGAGAATTAACTCTTCCACTCCCGACATCTTCCCTTATGATCTGGCTCCCCACTGACCGCTAGAATAGTGCCTCCCATAAAGCTTCCCAAGTCCAGCACAGACATCGAGTTGTCCAAGGCTTCCCCGTGATTTGAAAAATGACTTTAAGGTCCCCAGAATCAACCGAAATAGAGAAAAGAGGCTCGCAGGACGTGCTGCTCGTATCTTTGGCCACTCAGGTTTCTCCATCATAGCTCAAGAAAACTGAACTTGGATTTGTTTTGTTTTGTTCTGCTTCTCAAAAAGGTTTTTTCCAGTAGTTTTATGCACCCATTTCTTCATTAAATACTAGCTTCCCCCCCAAAAAAAATCATAGCTTGCACATTGTAGTTATCTATTCCTTTGGTTTTTTGTGCAATGTTAAACGCTGACTCTGAGTTCCAGTCTAGATTGTAGCTCCGTATAAGAGAGTTAACATCTTCCTGTTAAGTCCCGTCGAGCAGATGCCCTCCTCTAGTGATATGTTCTAGTGGAAAGAGTAGGGAGCAGAGTTCAAATCCCAGTTAGGGTCATTCACTTTCTTTCCCTGGGCTGAGTTCTCTCATTTGTACAATCAAGAAGCTGCATTCGATGGACTTCCAGCTCTGTCTATAATCTTTCCATCTTGTGACACGTCCCCTCCCCCTGCCCCATCATGGGACTCAGTGTCCTCAGCTGTAAAATAAGAGACTTAAATTCTGCGGCCCCTCCATCTATGCTCATATCGTCCTCCTGGTTTTTTAGAGTCCTTTAGAGTTTATAGACCCTGAACAAGTCACTTTCCTTGTATGGACCTTCTTCTTCATCTATAAAATGAGGGAGTTGACCTGGATGGTCCTTGAGGCCCTCTTCTGCGCTCTCTCTCGGCGATTCCTGCCTGGGTCTCAGTTTCCTCAGCCATCAAGTGAGGTCCCTTCCAACTCGAAATTTCTAATCCTGTGACCATCTTCATATGTGTAATAATAATAACCTCTCTGGGAACTTTACAAATAACACAAGCTGTGGGGCTCTCTTTACAGAGACGGCATTTGCTCCTCAAAAGAACCATGGAATTATCCCTATTTATAGATGAGGAGACTGAGGCAAACGGAGGTTAGGTGACTTGCCTAGGATCACACAGCTAGTGAGTGAGCTCAGGTTTCCTGATTCTACACTCGGAGTTGTCTCTTGTGTGCAATAAGTCCTTCAAATAGTTAAAGGTAGCCAACCCTTTTCCCAACCACCCACCCCTCAATGGGACCCAAGTCTGATCTCATAATGACCTGGAGTGAATATATCTCAGTTTCTGTATTTGACATTACAAAGAAACACCGGTCAATGGTTTCTTTGAAAAATAATAATAATGGCAGCTAGGTAACTCAATGGATAAAGAGCAAGTCCTAAAGATGGGGGGGTCCTGAGTTCAAATCCTAACCACAGACACTTCCCCACTGTGAGATCCTGGGTAAGTCACTTAACCTTGACTGCCTAGCCCTTACCACTCTTCTGCCTTGGAACCTCTACTTAGCCTTAACTCTAAGATGGAAGGCAAGGGTTTAAAAAAAATACTTGCTAATAGACCCTGGACAAGTCATTTAATCCCCATTGTCTAGCCCTTACCATTCTTCTGCCTTGGAACCAGTACTTAGTATTGATTCTATGGCAGAAGGTGAGGGTTAAAAAAATAACAACAGGAGCCCCTGTGGTGTTTTCTATCTTGAAGAAAACTTCTGTTGTATTTTCAGCCTCTTGTGCTCATGGATGGGTCATTATTTTGGCCATAAAAATGTATCATAAATTAAAATTATTTCAGCATCGTTAATATTGGAGGCAAACTGACACATGGTCATAATGGCTGAAAATGCTTCTTGGGGATTCCCAAAGTTTGGACAAGCTTCTCTAGCTCCGAATGCGCTGCTGTCTTTGGAGAGGATGCTTTGTGCATGAGAGAAGAGATGTTTTGAATTGGCATTTTCACAGTGGAATCCTGAAAGTGAGTTGCCAAGTGGTATCATTGTGTGTGACCTGTCTTCCCAGTGCTGGCACTGGCGAGCCTTCATTTGGCTCTGGAGTTAACTGACTTGCAAGGACAAATATGTTCTGGACACATACTAACGACATTGTGCCCACCCATCAATGGTTTCTCTTGGAAAAAATAATGGCAGCTCGGTGGCTCATTGGATAAAGTGCTAATCCTGGAAATCAAGAACCCCCCAGGGGTCAGAACAGCCTTTTTATCTTTTGGATGGTCCATAAGTCTCAAAAAGAGAAAACAGGAGGCAGCTGGGTGGCTCAGTGGATAGAGAGCCAGACCTGGAGAGGGGGGGGGTCCTGAGTTCAAATGTGGCCTCAGACACTTCCTAGCTGTGTGACCTTAGGCAAGTCACTTGACCCCCATTCCCTAGCCCTTACCACTCTTCTGCATTGGAACCAATACACAGAATTGATTCTAAGACAGAAGGTAAGGGTTGAGAGAGCGAGACGGAGAGAGACAGAAACAGAGAGACAGAGAGAGAGAGAAACAGAGGAGAGAGAGAGAGAACAAAGGCAAATGAAGGTGGTTAAGTAGGATAACAAGATCATCCTTTTAGAGCTGGAAAGGACAATTGTGGACATCTCCCAATCCCTTGACTTTTCAGAGGAGGAAACTGAGGCTTACGGTAGTTAAGTATGTTTCTGAAGGTCTTATTGATAGCAAGTGTTAAGATTAGGGTCCCCTCGGGCAGCCACTTAATTTTAAGTAAAGAAGGAAGGAAGGGCAGTATGTCTCATTTGTCATCTTAAAACGTTCAGCTTCAGCAGGTTCTGCAGGTGACTGCCCTTCCTGGCCACGTGCAGCCGATCCCTGCTCTGTGTCCCCAGTACCCCGACTTAAAACTAAATGACCATTTGGGTGATTACAGGAATCACTTGGCTTGGCAAAGACCTGATTTGTTGACAAATTCAGCGGCTGTCACCTTTGCTTACTGGATGATTTCGCTGCCTGCCTTGCAAGCTCTGGGATTTCCTTTTTTCCTCGTTGGGAGTCTTACAGTGTATGTGTCGGACGCCTCTCCCACCCTCCGGGCCCCGGAGAGCCAAATCCCACCATCCTGTGTGCATCGTTCATGGCCAGGCCTGAAGGGCCACTGGTCGAGGATGCTGTACGGTGGGCTTCTTTGGGGAGCGGGTATTGGCTGGGATGGCTCGGAAGGACCCCCCCCACCCTAGATTCCCTGGGCTGGCTGCCCTCTTGCAGAGCCTGGATGAGTTGGATTCCGGGGATCTGAGGTCCCTTCCAGCTTTGAACTTCCATAAATAAGGCCATTTTGGAGATGGAGGACAAAAGAGGATCCAATCTGGCAGAGGCTCCTCCGGGGCAATCCAGCCAATGAGTGTTTACCGTCTGCCTCCCCCAGGTAGAGTGTTTGATGAGCCAGGGCTGGACACACTCTCCAGTGACCCCAAGCGAGGCTGCCATTTTGGTCCTCTTGTACTGGGAGACGTGAAAAATGTCACCACAACGAAGCATTCAATTCAGTTCTATAAGCAGGGATGACTAAGAAGCAGCAGATCAGGGAAAGACAGCTGGATTTGGACCCAGGCTACCCTGAGTCCCAGCTCTGCCTCCTCGCAGGGTGATCCTAGTGGAGTGACTCCCCCTCCAGACCTCAGTTTCCTCAACTGTAAAACAGAGCTGATTAGACTCCGTGGCCTTGGAAGTCCCTTCTGGCTCTAAGTCTGGGTCCTTTTAGCTGCAAAGCCAGGGTCAATCCGCAGGCAGTCATGAAGCAGCTCCTCTATGGCTGACCCTAGAAAAGGCGCAAAGATCAGGGTGAGGCTCAGCAGAGGGAGAACAAGCCTGTCCGGGGGGGAGGTTCTGGGTTCAGATTCGACCTCAGCCACTTTTTGGCGGGGTGACCCTGTGCCCAGCCCGGACGCTCTTCTTCCTTGGAGCCAATGCGCGGATGGAGGGTAACGGTTCAAAAGGCGGCTTTTTGAAGGAGCGACGCCTGCCCTCGGGGAGCTTACACACGATGCAGAGTATTTCTGGGGAACAGCCTGGACCGGAACAGGCTGCCGCAGGGAACTCCCTCCCGCCTGGCCAGATCTATCTCCACGTTTGGTTCAGACCTCCAGACTGAGGACTGGCTGGACGCCTTTTTCCTCCCTCACCGGCAGCCCTGCTTAGCGGCTGGTGACCTTCACCGGAAGTCAAGCCAGAGGCATCTCCTCGGCGCCTCCTTCCGCTTTTTCACCTGTGCCCGCACTCCATAACTCCGAACTACGGCCGCCGCGCCATCCACCCCGGAGGGAGGAAGGGGGTCCCTCTCGGCTTCCTGGGCTGGAAGGGAAGGGAGCGCCGGTGGAAGGGCTTCCTGGCCCCTCCCCTCACTCCATCTCCCTCTTTTGACCTTGCATTTTAATTAGCTGAAATGAGCCTCCAGGCACTTCCCCTCCGACCTGAGGCTCGGGACGGAGGAGTTCGCCTGCCTCCCTCCCTCCAGAGCTCGGGGCTGCTGAATGTCCCTGAAGAAGCCCCAAGTTCATTGCTGCAGCGGGGGAGCCCCAGAAGCAAGAAGGACCAGCCTCCTTGAAGGGAGACAGGACTCAGCCCACGTCGCCCGTCCTGTCCCGCTCCAGCACCCCGACGAGCCCTTGGGGGAGAGCAAGACTGGAGAACTTGAGCCCGACCCAGGAGTCTCGCCTTTTTGTAGAGAATTTGCAAATGCCTTTAGCACTGGGTAGACCTTTGACTAGTAGTCCACTAAGTAAGGGCGTCTGTTTTCTCTTTTAAGAATCTGCCAGACCGATGCTTCCTAGCTGTGTGACCCTTAGCAAGTCACTCCCCTGTCCCCATTGCCTAGCTTACTGCTCTTCTGCTTTGGAATGAATACCTAGCATTGATTCGAAGCCAGAAAGGGGGGAGGGAAGAAAGAGAATGGGGGGGAGGGAGGCAGAGAGGAAGAGAAAGACGGAAGGATAGCGAGAAAGAGGGAGAGGAAGAAAAAAGGAAAGTGGGGAAGGGAGAGGCAGAGAGGAAGAGAAGGAAGGAAGGAGAGAAGGAGGGAGAAAGGAAGAGAAAGAAAGGGAGAGGGAGAGAATGAAGGAAGGAAAGAGGGAAAGGAAGAGAAAAAAGGAAAGGGGGGAGGAAGAGGCAGAGAGGAAAGAGAAAGAACGGGAGGGGGAGAGAGGGAAATTTTCTAAGTCTACTGTAGAAGCAGGAGATCATTGTACTCAGTGGCTGCAAAATTATACTGATGGGCACCTGTGAAAGACTTAGTTATTCTGATTAAGACCCAGATTCAAGACAATCACAAAGGAGATTTGATGACAAATGCTCTCCACCTCCAGAGGGAGAACTGAGGAACTCTGATTGCAGACTGAAATAGACTTTTTTCCACTTTAAAAACCTGGAGGAAGGTGGCTAGGTGGCTCAGTGGAGTGAGATCTGGGCTCAGCGATGGGAGGTCCTGGGTTCAAATTTGACTTTAGAGACTTCCTAGCTATGTGACACTGGGCAAGTCACTTAATCCCCTCTTGTCTCTTCTTACCATTCTTCTGCCTTAGAGCAAGTATTCAGTATGGATTCTAAGACATAAAAGGGTTTAAAAAAAAAAAGACCTACTGCAAGTACACTTTTTATTGGTGGTGGTGATGGTTAGGGTTTTTGCCGTTTATTGCCATAAAGATTCAGAGGATGTTCTATTACATCCAGTAATCTAGGAGACTTGTGGTCTGGTACTGGCCGGTACTTAACCTCAGCTAGAGGGCAGTACTGTGGAAAGTGGGCTGAGTTTGAACTCAGGGGAACCAGATTCAAATTTTGTATCTATCAACTTGTTATCAGCATGATTTTCTGACTTCACTTAGTCTTCTAGGGCCTCAGTTTCCTCTTTTGTAAAATGAAGAGAGTGATCCAGATGGATTAAATGTCTTCCAGCTCTCTAGGTCTATGAAGCTGTGATTTCTCTCTGGGACTCCATTAACTCATTTGTAAAATGAAGAGTTTGGACAGGATGACCCATAAGTTCCCTTGTGGCCCTAATCGATGGCCCTTTTACCTTCCCAAAAGTCTTGCAAATGCCCCCCATGGTAAAAAGTAACTATAAGGATGCTTGAGTTAAGGTGAATAAAACTTTGAGCCCCAGCTTTCCCTTTTTCATGGAGGGAACTCAGGATGGGGAAAGTGCGGTAGAGTAACAACTAGCATTTATAAAATACGTTCAAGCACTTATTTCATCTGAAGAATAAGAACACTAGATTTAGAATCATCAGATCTTAAATTGAAACTTAGAAGGTTTGCTTTGAGAACTAGCTAGGTTATTTCTTTAACCCATATGGCCATCAACAAGACACTTCTCTGGATCTCAGTGAGGAGGTTGGGATGGCTGATCTTGGAAATTCCTTCAATTTCTAAACCCCATGCTCTGTGATCACTGTCACTTTCCTAAGGACACCCAAGGATGTTTTAGGATGCACCACAATTACATGGGAAAGAGTGCACTATTCAACCCATAATTGGGCACACACAGTCTGCATGTCCAGCACTTATCAGGCAAAGGCCAACCAAATCAAAACTGTAGCGATGGTTACATTCATTTATTGTGCTAACAGACATCCTGGAAAAAGGGGAAAGATGAAGATCAAATGGTTCAGTTGGGTACATCGTTCCACCACCACCCCTGTAAGGCAATTGAGGGTAGTAGACAGAACCATGGACTTGCAGTCAAGATGATCTGAGTTCAAATCCTGCTTCAGATACTTTTTAACTTTGTGAGTGCAGGCAAATCGCTTTTCTGATCCTCACTTATAAATAGGGATAGTTATAATATTTTAAAATCTAGTATATTATATGTGATTGTATTTATTACATATTCTATCTATAAATAAGCATATTTAATATTTCTAAATAGTAGTGTTTATTATATTTATAAAACTATTCTATATGCCATACAATATTATACTTATTACATATTATGCTGATTTAATTTATCACCTTTATAGATGAGTACATTTTATATTTATAAGTAGGGCTACTTCCTGACTGATTCTCATCAGTATAAATATGGATAATAGCTATAGCACATAGTTCACAGGGTTGTCGTGAGAAACAAATGAAATAGTGCATGTAAAAATAGGAGATATTCTTATTAATATGACCATGAGAAGTCTCCCTCCTAGCTCAGGTGTGTCCTGAGTATGGAAAGAAATTCCTGAGCAGACCTGATTCCTGACAGAATTGAGGGAAGGGCCAAAATGGCCACCAGAGACCCACAGGGAGATCATTCACGCCTATCCATCCGGGTCCTCCTCATTCTTTCCCAGTAGAGGCAGAAATGAATCTAAGCATCTTCAGCATCTCCCACACTGTTTCTCAGTAGAGAGAATCTTTTATTTCCAAATGGAACTTGCCAACAAGGTTTAGATTTCCTGGTCAGGAGCATTAGGGACAAAGCAATGGCTCCTGGGGGGAGGAGGAGGGCTCTCCCTTCATCCCTCTGTCAGAGCAGCTGATGAATGACCCAAAAGCCTCCGTTCAGCTCCACCCTCTGGTCTTCTTGGCCCTCGAAGCCGGATTCCATCTTGTTTACTGCAAGGTCCCACCAGCTGCACATGATACAAATGGACTGAGTAATGCTTGCAAACAGAAAAGTTGCAAAGAATCCCAGACTCTCCGAGCCATGAGGGACCTTAGGGACCATCCCGTCCAGCCTGTACCTGATCAAGTAACCCTTCCACAGCAACAGATGGTCTCCCAGCCCCAACTTGACTGTCTCTGGGAAAGAGAAACTCACTCTCTTCTTAAAGAGCCCATTATACTTGGGGCAGCTCTGATTTCTTTTTAGTTTTTCATTCATTTTATTTTTTTTTATTTAGCAAAAATGTATTTTTTTCTCCCTT
This sequence comes from Monodelphis domestica, assembly GCF_027887165.1. NCBI lineage: Eukaryota > Metazoa > Chordata > Mammalia > Didelphimorphia > Didelphidae > Monodelphis > Monodelphis domestica. The sequence continues at coordinate 15,605,434 of NC_077228.1, read as the reverse complement.
TTACCTCCCCCATTGGAAGGAAAAAATGCTTTTTAAAATCTGAACATGACTTGTCAAGCTGAATAGAGAATGTATGCTTCATTCTGCATCCTTAGTCTATCACCAGGGGCAGCTCTCGTTTTTAGAAAGTTTTTATTTTCCTTATTTTGATCCCACATCTTCCTCTCTGCGACTCTTACTCATTATGCCTAGTTCTGGGGCCAATCAGACCAAGTATACTTCAAATCGATTTCTTTTTTCTTTTTGACCTTGCCTTTAGTCTTACTAAGTAGAGATTCCAAGGGAGAATAGGCAAAATTGGGATTAAATGACTGGCCCAGGGTCACACAGCTAGGAAATGTCTGAGGCCAGATTTAAACCCAAGACCTTCCATTTCCAGGCCTGGCTCTCTATTCATGGAGCCATATAGCTGTCCCTTTTCAGTTTCATAAATAATCATTAGGCATCTTCTCTATACCTAGCACAATGCCTGGAACTTAATAAATGTTTGTTGCTTAATTGATTGATTCCAAAGTATTTGGGATACAAGGGGGTGGGGGGCAGGACCTGCCCTCAAAGAGCTTATATTCAATGGAAGGATATAATATGTAAACATATACAAGGTGGTTTGAAGGAGGAAGCATTTAGCAGCAGGAGAATCATAAAAGGCTTCCTGTAGGAGGTGACAGGAGCTGAGCCTTGAAAGATGCTAAGGCTTCTAAGGAGGCAAGATTGCATTTTAGGCCTCAGCCAAGGTATAGAGACTTAGGGGAAAGCAGAGGAGCCAATTTGACTGGAGTCTGGAAGATATAAATGAGAGAATGTGAAATAGGACCAGGAAAGCCATCTAGACCAGATTATAATGGGCTTTAATTAGCAGAGGAAGGAACTTGTTTTTTATCCTCAAACCACTAGAAAGCCAATGAGTCTTGCTCAGTAGACTAGTGGCATAGTCTTAGGTTGGTTTCTTAGAATTTGGCAGCTGTGTATAATCCCTCTTTTACAAATCTCCTTCAAACCCTTGAAAATGGATACTCAAATCTCTTCTTCTCCAAGCCAAACAAACACGTCTAGGTACCTCCATTGATCATTGGCCAAGGCGCCATCTTGACCCATAGGAGAGTACCTGCTGACATTTTGTAGTTGGCCCTGCCTGTCTGGGCTTCATCCAGGTGACCTGCTAGACCCTAGAAGTGAAGCCGTTCACTCCACTAAAACCACAAATTCAGCTCCTTTAATATGGTGGAGAAGGGTTAGAAAAGGAAAACTAACATGGCCAAAGAGTGTCCAGAAGGAGGAAAATCCTGGTTCTCCAGACTCTGTCAAGGCCAAGTCAGAACCAAGTTCAGTTCCGGGCTGGAAGTTTTTGGAAGGTGGGCTGGATAAGTCTGAGAGAACCCTTCACCTTTGTTGTGCCGGAGGTTCTTTTGGCAGTCCGGGGCAGCCTAGAGATCTCTTCTGGGAGTGATTTTTAAAAATAATTGAAGAAAATGCTGACTTCCCTTTAGAAACTAATGAAAATTAAAAACCTTTTCCCATTCAAGTTCACAGACCTCTTGAAAATCTGTGGACCCTGGGTCAAGAACCCTTGATCTAAGGGAAAGGAAGCAAGATGGTGGGCAAAGGGCTCATGCCATCGAAGAATCAGGGAGAAGGTCAAGCAGACTAGAGAACAGAATGCAACAGTGATCTTCCAGGCACAGAGAGAGGGGTCAGATATGTTTGGCCCCAGATGGTAGAACTAGGGGCAGTAGAGAGAGAAGCAGACTGAGTCTTAAAGGAAGGAAAAACATCTTAATGATTTGAAGACTGGGGGTCTAGAGTCAGAAGAATGAGGCGAGTCTATGATGGATGTCCAATGTGGAAATTCCATTTACCAGTGAATCTCATCCATAACTAACAGCCCTAGAAAGCTTCCTGGGGACACTGAGATGTAGGACATGCATTCTTTGTGGACCTCCTCGAGCATTTCATTCAAAGCCTGGGAATACAGTCGGATAGAGGATCTGGGCTCTTAGACGCAACAAATCTCTGGGCAAACTTTTCTAGAGAAGCAGAAATTGGAAACGACAACATTAGAGCATTGCTTCTGGGTTGGGCTGTTTTGTTGTCAACTGCAGAGAAAGCCTGGGAAACAGTGCCCTCTGGCCTCTGCGCTACTGACTTCATCACCCAGCAGGCAATAGGTTCTCCCTCTCTCCCATGTTCTTGGAACCAGATGTTTCCTCTGAAAAAAGAATGGAGTCTCCATTCACCTCGCTCAGATCAGCAGAGTTTCTGAGGGCAGGCAGAGAGGCAAAGGGCAGGTGGATGCTGGAAGTGTGTACAGAGGAGGGGCTTCACTTGAAGAAAATTCCTGCTGGGGAAAATGTCCAGATCTAGGAGGGGATTTCGGTGCCCTCAACAAAATCACTGAATCACCAAAAAAAGAAGAAAAAAAAAGAGAGAGAGAGAGAGAGAGAGAGAGAGAGAGAGAGAGAGAGAGAGAGAGAGAGAGAGAGAGAGAGGAAGGAAGGAAGGAAGGAAGGAAGGAAGGAAGGAAGGAAGGAAGGAAGGAAGGAAGGAAGGAAGGAAGGAAGGAAGGAAGGAAAAAGAAAGGAAGGAAGGAAGGAAGAAAGAAAGAAAGAAAGAAAGAAAGAAAGAAAGAAAGAAAGAAAGAAAGAAAGAAAGAAAGAAAGAAAGAAAGAAAGAAAGAAAGAAAGAAAGAAAGAAAGAAAGAAAGAAAGAAAGAAAGAAAGAAAGAAAGAAAGAAAGAAAGAAAGAAAGAAAGGAAGGAAGAAAGGAAGAAAGATAGATAGATAGATAGATAGATAGATAGATAGATAGATAGATAGATAGATAGATTTTTTTTTCAGTCTAAACCCAAGTCAATGCAACAGGCTTTTAGTAAATGCTTCTTCTTTGCCAGGCTTAATCTAACGTCCTCCAGGAACAACTCAAAAATGAACAGGAAAACTTTCCTCATCCCTGGCAGGTGGCCAACCATCCATTCTCCACACAGCGACATCCAGGGGTAAAAACAAAGTGGTAGGAAAGTTCAGTGACTTGCCCTGGGTCACGCAGGTATCAAATAGCAAAGCTGAGATTCAAACCCAGGTCATGGTCAGGTCCTGGAGTGGATATTGGCTTCATTTTACAGATGAGGAAACTGAGGCCATAAGGAGATCAATCACTTGCCTAGAGGCACACAGGGAGTAAGCATCAGAGGCAAGACTCAACCCCATGTTCTCTGATGCCAAAGCATCACATTGCCTCCCAAGGGAGACTCAGCATCCTCTGGGGCAACTCATTATACTGCAAATCCCTTTGCCCAAACTCTTAGGAAATTTTTCTTTTATTGAACTACAAAATATTGAACTACAAACCAGAGGCCTGAGTTCAAATCCTACCTCTGATGCTTGTGGGCTGAGTGACCCTAATGTGGGCACTGCCTTTTCCTCTCTGAATGACCTAAGAAAGCCATTTTCCCCAGGGTCTCAGTACTGTCATTGTTCAGGCATTTTTAGTTGCCTCCTCCATCAGCTCTCATGGTTTCCATAGAATTCTGCTGACTAGCTTGTGTACTAAACCCCCTTCACCCTTCTTTGTACAAACCATTGCCTAACCACACCTCTCTAGTTGAATCTCAGAACTCAGTTACCTCAGTAGGTCCAAGAATTCTCATTTTGTCAGTGGAAATACACCCACCACTAATGCAAATAGCAAGCCCTCTTCCATTTCCCTCCAGGTATCCCAGACCTCAGGACTGCCATGTTGGTTTGGTCGCCATAAGCATTAGGAGCTTGAGTAGCCCTAGGACCAGCCTGGTGTTTGGGGTCAATTATCTCTGTGAAATTTCCTCTTTATTGGGTTTGGCCCATTGTTCTAGCCCAGGGGCTCTTCACCGTGCTTGTGTCGTGGACCCTTCTGGCAGCCTGATGGAGACGATGACCCCTTCTTAGAATAATGCTTGAAATACCCCCAAATTACAAAGGAAAATGATTGTACTGAAATACAGTCATGCAAATACTTAAAAACCGAGTTCATAATCCCCTTGAAATGGGCAGGATTTCAGGATAAGTAAGAATCCTTGCTCAAGCCTATTAAGATCTCTGTAGATTGTGATTCTGGTCACCAATGTATGGAGTCTGTCCATGGTGAATGTTCTTATTTTACAGTAGAAGATTCCTAGACGTGGCCAGTTCTCCAAAGTCATTTAAAAGAGGTCTAGTTGCAAAATCAGAGTCATTCTATTCTCTCTCAATCCACCTCCTGTCCTAACTATCCATGTTAAATCTCCCTGATCCTAGTTCAAGTTTCTTGTCATTTGCATCTTTGTATCTTCAGTCCTAAATGAGGTTCTTTGAAAATGTCAGAATCCCATAATTCCAAAGTGAGCAGAGATCCTTCACATCTATCTCATCTAACCAATACTTTAACAAGAATCCCCACTCTAGAGGATAGCTGGGTGGCTCAGCGAATGGAGAGCCAGCCTAGAGATGGGAGGTCCTGGGTTTAAATCTGGCCTCAGATACTTCCCTGCTGGGTGACCCTGGGCAAGTCACCTAAACCCCATTGCCTAGTCCTTGCTGCTCTTCTGCCTTGGAACCAATACATAGTATTGATTCTAAGACAGAAGGTAAGGGTTTAAAAAAAAGAATCCCCACTTTACAATGTACCTGATCAGTGGTCTTCCAGATTTTACTTGAAGGCTCTAAAGAGAGAGAATCCACTCCCATCACCATTGAGGTTGCCCATCACACTTTGAGATGGCTCTAATTGTGAGCATTGCATAAACGCACAGTAGGCACTTAAATGTTTGTGAAATTATTTTTTTTTCAAAATAAATCCATTTTGTTAAGTGACAGATATTGTCAACTTGTCAGTCCTATTGAGGGCTAGTGGTGTAGTGGTGTGGTGGAGAGAGTGGTGGGCTTGGAATCAGAAAGTCTGAGTTCCATATTATATGTATATAATAAGTGATTATTCTATTGGGTATCATTCTCTCTCATCCAAGGAATACCTGTTTGGGATATTCCCAGCATTCATTTTGCTGAAATACACACGTGACAATTTCCCCTACAGCATCCATTTCAAAGCAGAAATAATTTAGCACTTTAATTGGTTTTTCCCTTCCAACTTGTTGGCACATTAACTGATGAATAGCCCATCATGAGCCAATAAGCTGCAGCCTCCCTGTGTTGTGGTAGAGGATGCTGAGTTGGGGACAACCCGTTCTGGCCTTGATCACTCCCCCAAATGCCTCCATGTTATTGTCCATTTACACTACTAGGTCATGGGTGCCCTCTCTTGGCACATTAGATCTCACATAAGGATGTAACTTGATTGGGAGCTCCTTGAGGGCAGATGCTCTGCTCCCAGCCCTTCTTTGTACTCCCAGAGCCCACTGCTTAGTGCTTAGTACTTGATTGACTGCTCTTCCTCACACGATTTTCACCTTGCTCATATAGACATGATTCGGCATTCTTAGAAGCAGTTGGTGGCACAATGGAATAGAGCCCGGAGTCAGGAAGACCCAAGTTCAAATCCAGCCTCCCCCTAGCTATGGGACCCTGGGCAAGTCATTTAATCTTGCCTCTGTTTCCTCTACTGTAAAATGGAGATTCTAATAGCACCTACCTATAATTAGGAGGCTTGTTCTTAAGCTAAGAACTATGAATGTGACTTACCCACATCAATCAATAAGTAATAAGCCAAGAGGCTCCTCCACTGGAGAATCCACTATGGTAGGGAAGGGAGGTAACCCCAGTTCCTGGGAGTTGTAGGGATGGTATTAGAAAAATAACTATTGTTTTTAATACTTATTTTTCTAATATCATCCTTACAGAGTCTCCGCCATGGGAAGGTAAGCTCTGGCGGGGCATCCATCACCTGCCAGGGGAAGGCATTAGCCTAAGGGAGTAGAGAAGAGATTTCCTGTACCATGCGGGACTCGCTGAGCCTTGAGAGGAGCCAGGAGGTTCTGAAAGAGAAATGTGGAGGGAGTTAGGCTCAGGCATGGAGGACGGAAACACGCTCCCCCTCTGGAAGGAGGCATCAGGGCAGGGGAGTGGATATCTTCCCGCGGGCATCTCTGCTTCTAAAGAGGGCATCGCCAAGGCCAGGCACCGGCACCCCAACAGCATGTCATTGTTCCGAACTGGGTGTGGAGCCTTTCTCGCCTTCCCCTTCCTCTCCCACAAGTTGTGCCATTCGGTGTCTCATGAACCAGGAGGCTGACGCTGATTTATTAAGAACTCACCGTACTGTGGGGAAATGGCCGGAGAAGTGCTGCTGGGAAATCTTGGGGAGCTTCTCATTGGGTCGTAGAAGCCGGGACGTGGAAGGCGAGGGTGGGGAGCGGGCCCCAAAGCGAGTCAGGAAGCGGGGAGCACACTTCAGGAATGTTTGCTATGGCAGATCCACAGCTGACATCATCAGCTCTAATGGGGTGATGATCTCATTGAATTGTAGATTGACATGAGTGACTGAAACACTACTGGGACTTAGGGGAGCCATGCATACATACACATACATACATGCACACACGTCTATCCATACATGTATGTGCACATACACATCCATGCATATATGTATACATACATGCATTCACAGTGTGTGCATGCATACATACATGCATACACGCACACACACATTGTGGTGGAGCCCTCATCTACTTTAAAGTTTCTTTAAAAGTTTCCTTCTCCTTTGACTCTTGTACTCCGTGACCCCCTCCTCCATGGAGCCCCATACCGTAGCCCCCCGTATGCCTCCCCATGGGGGGGTCCCCGGGAACACAACAAAGCCAAGGTCTCCATTTCTCCGCTCGGGTCCCATCGATTCACCCTTTCCCTTCTCCCTCAACATACCTGCATGCAGACACACATGTGTGCTCCCTCCATCACAGATAATGGGGTATTGGATTAGTCCGCCTCCTCCTGCGCCAGGGCCCCTCGTCAATGTATTGACTTTTCCAGAGCGGCGAGTACAATCAGGGTTACCAGGAGAGAATAGAGAACAAGGCTGTCTCTAGGAGGCAGGAAGGGAGGAAGAAGGTGCTTTGTTCCTCCCTTCCCATTGGGGGGCTCTCGGATCCTCCTGGGTTTCCATGGCAAAGACCTCTGTCCTTCGGTTAAGCAGCTCCCTTCCCTCCAAATCATTTATTCCCTGGGACAGCCTAGGTGTGGTGCTGGGGCAATGGCGTGTCTGAGGCGTGGATCTCCTGCGGATGCCAGAGCCCGGAATGATCTCCCTGTTCCTACTTGGTGCCTGCTTTTGAGGTGGTTCCCTGAAAGGCAATGGGAAAAATGGACTTCCTGGAGTGGGAGTAGGGAAGCATTCCTAGCTCAGTGGGAAAAAAGGCAGGTAGTGAACATTTATTAAGCGCCTACTATGTCCCAGGCAGGGCAGCCAGGTAGCACCATAGAGCACAGAATGCTGGGCCAAGAGTCAAGAAGACTCATCTGCTTGAGTTCAAATCTGGCCTGAGATACTTCCTAGCTATGTAACTCTGGGCACCTCAGTTTCCTCCTCTGTAAAATGAGCTGGAGAAGGAAATGACCAACCACTCCAGTATCTTAGCTGTGTCACCCTGGACAAGTCACTTCACTCTGTTGGCCTCAGTTTCCTCCTCTGACAGATGAGCTAGAGAAGGCAGTGGCCAAGTATCTGTACCAAGAAAACCCCAAATGTGATCACAAAGAGTCAGACACAACTGAAAACGAGAGAACCACAGCAACAAAAGTGTCCCAGGCACTGTGTTAAGCACCTGGGATTCACAGAAAGGCAAAGGACAGTCCCTGCCCTCGAGGAGCTCACAGTGAGGGAGACATCTTACAAACAACTCTGAACAAACGAGCCAGAGTCAGGATAAACTGGGAGTAGTGAGCAGAGGGAAGGCACAGGCTTTGAGGAGGAGCGCTTTTGCATCCCCTAGAGCATTAAAAAGACTCCACAGCGTGACTCTGGGCTCCCACCAACCTTTTCAGTTTATTTCAGATTGCTCCCCTTCACACACACTATCTTCCAGCTAATCTAGCCTAATAATCGTTCACCAAACTCAGTCTTCCATCTCCCACCACCACATCTTTGCCCAAAGGCTTCCTATTGCCCCCGTGATGTAAATAGCTTTCATCAAGCAGTCCTGGTGCCATTACCTACGTGAAGCCTTTCCTGATCCTTCATATTATGAACCGTCTCTCCCCATAGCCCCTTCTACCCAGAATTCCCCTATCTTAGTGTTGCCCCCAGAAACACAACAAGGCGAGGGCTTTAGTTCTCCATTTCTAGCCCTATTGGCTCACTTTCCTTCTCCCTTGGCAAGCAAATGGCGTGTGCATGGGCATACATATACACATACAAACATGGGATATAAATTTCTCCCTCTCCTTCCCATCTGCCTACACATATTACCTCTTTAGGCCTCAGTGCCTGCAGCTGACAAATGAGAGAGTTGAACTTGGTGCTTTTTAAGGGCTAGTGCCATCTTTTGGGGCATTCATAGTACACACTTAGTGGTATAGTACCCAGGAAAAAGGGAGCTGGCAGGCCCATTGTGCCTCGTCTGATAGTAGAGCCTCAGCTAGAATCTTGTCCTCATGTCTGGAACCCACAGTTTGGGAGGGGAATTGGATCCTGTTCAGAGGGTAGGAAACTGATACGGTGGTAGGATTTGAAACCATCTCCCTTAGAGCTGACCGGAAGAACGAGGGAAGAGAGATGAGCTCTTTTCACATATCTGGAGGGCCCTCATGTGGAAGAGACATGAGACTTGTTTTGTGTGTCCACAGAGGACTGAGCCAGAGACAATGAGTGGCTGTTCCAGGGAGGTAGATTTCAGCTCAACAAAAGGATAATTTCCTAAGAATGACAGCTATCCAAAGAGAGAATGCGCTATCCTGTGAGGCAGTGAGTGACCTCTTCCTGGAAACATTCGACCAAAGCTGAATGGCGACCACGAGGGGACTGGGCTGGATGATCTTAAAGGGCCCTTCCCACTCTGACAGTTTAGTTGCATCATTTTAACAAATATGTATCAAGTGCCTACCATGTTAGGTTCTTAGGATACAAAAACATAACCCAAACAGTCCCTGCCTCCGAGGATCTCGCACTGTATTTGGATGATGCAGCATGAACCCAAGTAAGCAATACAAAGTTTCTGGATGGAGAGAGGGATAGACTAGATGACCTTGTGTAAACACTGGCATCAGAGCTGGGCTTTGGAGGCAGCCAAGGATTCTAGAAGGTAGGAATGATGAAGGAATACGTTTAGAGAGAGGGAAACACTTGAGCAAATGTGTGAAGATCTGTGATGTAATGTAGACTTCTGGGAACAATTCTTCCACCATTTTGGCTAGAATATAGAACTTGAAAGAGAACATTATTATGAAGGTAGAACATGGGGCAGGAAGATAGGGCAAATGTGGGCGGCCTCATTTTCTACTAGGTACCTTCAAAGATCGTTGAGTGAAGGTGGGTTAGTTGGATGGGGAATAGTTAGAGTGATGGCTTGGGAATATCAATTTGGTAGCGAGAGAATAGAATGGAGAGGGAAGAGACCAGAGGAAGCAAGACACTAATTAGGAGGTTTCTGAAATAATCCAGAGAAATAGTGATAAGAGCCTGAATGAGGGTAGAGGCAGTGGGCGTGAACAAAAGCAAAAGGATCCAAGAGATGTTATGGAGGTAAATGTAGCCAACATGGCAGCCAATGGGACATGGGAGATGAAGCCCAATGGCTGAAGATGTAGCCTTGAATTCAGAGAGAAATGGGTTATCTGAGCAAACCCCAGGTAAGCCACTTAATGGCTCTGGGCCTCCATTTCTTTATTTGTAAAAGAGGAAAGTGGCCTTGATGGCCTCTGAGGTCCATTGCATCTCTAACTTTGATTCCATGGGTAGAAGATGACTGTTGCACACCCACATGACTGGGATCGTCATACCCTTAACGAAAATTGAAGAGTTTTGGAGGAGGATGGCTACAGACTCAGAGGGTGACGACTTCAAGAATTTTTTGCAAATTTGAAAACATAACTTTGGGGATTTGGCAAGACTATCTTTCATAAATCTTAGGCACCTTTTCATCTGCGTGTTCTAGCTGTAGTTCACTCCTGATTTAGGGGAAACTTAGTAGAAGGAAGGTGGCGATTCACTTGAGACTGGCTTTAGAGTTTCGATGGCATATCGAATTTTAAAAGGACGTCTGCCAGCTCTTGTGTGGGAGCGGGGAGGTGAGACTTTTAGTAAGGACGCATATTTGAAAGACATTTCATTAAAGTTCATCTTTCATGCCGTGTATCTCTAGACCCTCCCATAAATCCTAGGCCAATGGACAAAAGTGAATCAGGTGTCATGTATGACCTGGATACGAAAGGTCAATCTTCAGATTTATGGCTTTTGCTGTGAAAAGAACATAAAGATTTCTGCCAACTGGAGTCTCTCCATCCTTTAATGTTTCCCACTAAAGATTATAAAAATCGAGGGATTAGGACCTCATTGCTTAGTGAAGGTCAGAAATTAAATGAGATGGGCTAAGTGTCATCCCTGTGGGGCAGAAGTTAACGTCTCGAAGCCCCTGGTCACCCTTGGCAGTCAGCAAGTGAATGGACTGTGGGCATTAACCAGGCTAGGGATGATCCGGGAGCCATGGCAGCACTTAATGACATTATTAAATTAATTAACTGTAGTCTTCTCCTACTCCGCCCTCTGCTACCTCGTCCTGAAACGTTAATGTCAAATGACTGTCTCTTGATCACTTTTTTTTTGGGGGGGGGGACTGAGAAAAAGTTGAGATGAAAGATTGTAGATGGGGGATCCTTGGGGAGAAAGTATGTAATGGATCCAGGGGCCATTGAGTCCATCATAGTTATCAGGAAACCGAACCCCATGTAAATAGACTTTCCCAAGGTCACACAGGTAGTAAGGAGCAGAGGTAGGGTTTGAACCTAGGACCTTAACTCCAAATCACCTTGCAATGTGTAAGATTTAAATTAATGTCCAATATTTTAAGTATTATTTTTTATAAAGTTTATTATCTGGCAAAACAGAACCATGTGACTAAGTTTTCTACCTGCTCAAAAATCCCCCTCCACCAAAGCTGCCACAGGAAGGAAAAAGAGGAGCTAGACGTGGAACTCCACCCAATTTATATCCTGTCTACCTCAGCATATAATGACAGGAAGTGAGTGGGGTTCTGAGAATCGTAGTTTTTGCTGGGGATCATAGTTCTGAGGGTAACGGATTCTAATTTCACAAGTGGTTCTTCAACGTTTCTGTGTCTTGGACATCACCACCCCACGTCCCCTTTGGCAGGCTCATTAGGCCTGTTACACACTCCTTATCAGAGCAACACCTCAGTGTGTATGAAATAAAATGTAAAAGATTACAAAGGAAACTCAATGTCAGTGAAAACAAAGATTTACCTGTTTTCCCATCTTGGGTCACAGACGCATCTCCCCACGGGCACCTGCCTAGGTTAAGAACCCAGAATTATTGGATAAATCAATCCTAGGGAATTGCTGAAAGCCCTTGCTCCCATCACACAGCTAGTACGTTCAGAAGAGATCATAGATCTGGCTAGAGGAGACTTTCAAGGCCGTGGTTCTGCCAGGCAGAAGAAGCCCCCTTCCAGCTCTTCAAATCCTTGTCTCCCTGAGCATTCCCTTCTCTGAGCTTAAACATCCCCAGGGCTCTCCCCCAGCCTTCCCATCACAGGAATCCAAAACCTTCTGCCATTCTGATCACCTTCTACCCGCTGTTTTTTAGTCCTGCCCCCTGTGCTTCTGTAGGAGATCCCATCCAGGCGATCACAGACCCAGAGAAGTCTTAGAGGGTGGCCGTGCGCCCATTTGTTTGCATCTGCCTCCCTTGGCTTCTCTCCTTCACAGCCGAGACAGAGGTTAACATTCCCATCTGCCTTTGCAGCAAAAGTCTTTAAAGTGCAGTAATAAGCAGGGAGGACCTTAGATTTAAAGTTCAACATTTACATGGGTAATTTGGGCTGATTCCTTAGTTGGCATTAATTACATTGAAATTGTTTAATTAGAATTGAACTAAAATTGATCATTAGAACTAATTCAACTTGATGGTCTTTATGTGCCTTTCTATACAAATATTATGAAATACGGGGGGGCAAGAAAGGAGTGAGAAAGGGCATTTCTAGGTTTCTCATGTTGGAGAGGCAACATAGCCCAAGGGAGAGGGCACAGGACTTGCTTTCGGAAAGACCCGCATTCAGATCCTGCCGGAGGCATCTAGCTGGGTAATTCAAAATGTCGCTTAATCTCCCCGTGCCTCAGTTTTCTCATGTGCAGAATGAGAGATTAGGACTGGATGCCCTTTAAGGGCCCTGCCCACTCTAAAGCAAGAATACGATGGTACCCTTTGTTTGTTTTTTAACTCTTGCCTTCCATTTTAGTATTCATTCTAAGACAGAAGAGTGGCAAGGGCTAGGAAGTCAGGATGAAGTGACTTGCCCAGGGTCACACAGCAAAGAAGTATCTAAGTCCCTATTTGAACTTGGGTCATTCTGACTCCAGGCCTGGCACTCTATCCATTGTGCTACCTTGCTTCCTCCATGATACTATTTCTTTCTTTTTTTTTCTTTTAATTAAACCCATACCTTCCATCTTGTATATTGGTTCCAAAGCAAAAGAGTGGTGAGAGCTAGGCCATGGTAATTAAATGACTTGCCCAGGATCATACAGCTAGGAAGTATCTAAGCCCAGATTTGAACCCTGGACTCTAGGGCAGGCTCCCTGAGCCACCAAATCCCCCCCAACCCCCCTCCAACTATGATACTATTTGAATGAAGAGCAATGTGATGGGGTAGAGAGAGGGCCCGCCTTGGACTGAGAAAGACTTGGGTTCAACAGTCACCATAGATGCATACTATGTGACCCTGGATAAGTCACTCAATTGTTAGTGCCTCAAAGGGACTTTTAACATCTAGGGAGGAATTTTTCATTCTGGGAGTTTCCCACATTGATGAAATCTCCGTTTACATGCACACATATACACATGTGTGCGCGCGCGCACACACACACACACACACACACTAAGTTGCTATTGGTACTGGATCACTGTTTTCTTAGGTCTTTGGTACTGCTTTATTTTGCTTTTTCTGCATCACCATAACTGGCATTTATCTGGTGTTTTACGGTTTGCCAATCAAAAATCACAAATATCGTATCATTTTATCTGGTTTTACGGCTCAGACCAAGATGGGGTGACGTGCCCACGTGGGAATTTGAACCCAGGTCTTCCTGCTTTCACTCCAGGCCCTCCTCTGTCCTCCCCGCTGGCCTTCTCACCGGGGCCCTCAGTCGTCCAGTTAGAGCTCCGGGAATGTGGGTAGAGGCTGGCTCTGGGACTCCCTTAATTCGCGCCCTCCCGGCCTCGGCCGCCTTCTCTCGTCGCTCCCCCCAGGTTGGCTCTTCAGGAGCCTCTCGCAGCTCCTCCAGGCCAGCTCGAGCGTCCGCAGTGCTCTAGGCCGAGGGTGCAGGAACTCATGTCCCGGAGCATCCTTTGCAATTCTGTGTGTCTCCCTTTGTGCCCTGAAATCCCTGCCTCGGAGGAGGCGTCCACAGGCTTCTCCAGCTGCTCCCAAAGGCGCCGCCAGGAGCCCGAGGTACCGGGGCAGCCCTGCGCCGGCCCCCCTCTCCCACGCGCCCCCATCGGCCCGTCCGTTGGCCGTCCGCTTCTGGTCATCCCTGGCGATGAGCTGCTGCCCACTCGGGATTGTTTTCTCCTGTCAGAGCCCTCCCGAGGCTCCCCAAGCCTCTGGCCTGATTGCACTGTTACCTCCCGGGGCAGGCATCTTCCTTCCTGGAAGGCCCATCGCTCAGGCCTTCCTTCCCTCGGGCCTTGCACCCCGCGACCTCAGCAGAGCCACAGCTGTGAGTGGGCCTCCTCCTGGAATGCACTCGTGGTGCTCCCCTCTCCTCCCCTCCCCTCCCCTCCCCTCCTCTACCCTCCTCTCCCCTCCCCTCCCCTCCCCTCCCCTCCCTTCCCTCCCCTCCCCTCCTTTCCCCTCCCCTCCTCTCCCCTCCCCTCCCCTCCCTTCCCTCCCCCCTCCCCTCCTCTCTCCTCCCCTCCCCTCCCTTCCCTCCCCTCCCTTCCCTCCCCTCCTCTCCCCTCCCCTCCCTCCCCTCCTCTCCCCTCCCCTCCTCTCCCCTCCCCTCCTTTCCCCTCCCCTCCCTTCCCTCCCCTCCTCTCCCCTCCTCTCCCCTCCCCTCCTTTCCCCTCCCCTCCCCTCCTTTCCCCTCCCCTCCTCTCCCCTCCCCTCCTTTCCCCTCCCCTCCCCTCCTTTCCCCTCCCCTCCTTTCCCCTCCCTCCTCTCCCCTCCCCTCCTCTCCCCTCCCCTCCTCTCCCCTCCCCTCCTTTCCCCTCCCCTCCCTTCCCTCCCCTCCTCTCCCCTCCTCTCCCCTCCTTTCCCCTCCCTCCCCTCCTCTCCCCTCCTCTCCCCTCCCCTCCTCTCCCCTCCCCTCCTTTCCCCTCCCCTCCCTTCCCTCCCCTCCTCTCCCCTCCTCTCCCCTCCTTTCCCCTCCCCTCCCCTCCTTTCCCCTCCCCTCCTTTCCCCTCCCTCCCCTCCTCTCCCCTCCCCTCCTCTCCTCTCCTCTCCCCTCCCCTCCCCTCCCTTCCCTCCCCTCCTCTCCCCTCCCCTCCTTTCCCCTCCCCTCCCTTCCCTCCCCTCCTCTCCCCTCCCCTCCTTTCCCCTCCCCTCCCCTCCCTTCCCTCCCCTCCTCTCCCCTTCCCTCCTCTCCCCTCCTCTCCCCTCCCCTCCCTTCCCTCCCCTCCTCTCCCCTCCCCTCCCTTCCCTCCCCTCCCTTCCCTCCCCTCCTCTCCCCTCCCCTCCTTTCCCCTCCCCTCCCCTCCCTTCCCTCCCCTCCTCTCCCCTTCCCTCCTCTCCCCTCCTCTCCCCTCCCCTCCCTTCCCTCCCCTCCTCTCCCCTCCTTTCCCCTCCCCTCCCCTCCCCTCCTTTCCCCTCCCCTCCCCTCCCTTCCCCTCCCTTCTCCCTCAGCGCAGGAAGAACTGCCCAGTGTGGAGACAGACAGGAATGGGAATTCCAGTCCCTGTGAGCCTCGGCATTAGCCAGCTTCTACAGACCCTGGATTCGCCCCCGAGAAAGCCCGGAGGTGAAGCGCCTGTGACGTGTTAGGCTGAAATGGACCAGTCACAAAATCAGCCAGCTCTCGGGCCACGGAACTGATAGGGCAGGCAGGAAGGTCTGGGTTCAAGTCCTGCTTGGAGCACTTACTAGCTGGGTGACCCGAGGCAAGTCGTGTAACATTGATGGGCCTGTTTTGTTATCAGTAAAGTTAAGAAGTTGGACTAGATGGACGGCCTCGGACATCCTGTCCTGATCTAAATCTGCGATCCCTTTTGGAGGGACTGACTGGAAGGGACCTCAGACATCCTCTGGACGAGCCGGGGGCTCTACCAGGGTCCTTACCGGGGCTGGGACTCCTACTGAAGGTGGAACCCATTTGCCTCCCAAACTCCTCTAGTTTTGTTGATTCACCCACCGCAGTTACTGGCCTCGATCTCTCCCTTCCCCTCGAGCCCCCATCCAAATAGAGACAAAGCCTTCCTGACCATCCAGCCCATTCACATCTACTCAAACGTCCTCTACGCTGTTGCAGACCCCATCCGTGACCTCTCCTCTAGGCTATTTCAGAGGCTTCCTCCGTTCTCAGACCTTTCCAATTCAGCCTCCTTCGGCCGCCATATTGATTTTCATAAAACTAAGATCTGAGATCTCGACTCTTCAATCTTCCTCCTCTGCAGGAATCATTTATTCAATATTTATTGAGCACCTACTACGGTCCAGGCATCAGTGGGGGGACTACAAAGGAGGCAAAAGAGTTCCTGTCCTCAAGGAGCTTACAGTCTACAAGAGACTCACCACACAAGCAGATGTATGCAAAGCAGTTTACACACAGGATAAAAAATTAACAGAGGGAAAGCACGGAATTAAGAGGGATTAGGGAAGGTTTTCAGGAAAAGAAGCTAGAGAAAGGCTGAGGTGAGTCTGCCAGAGAGAGGCTTTTCAAGGCAGAGCAAGAATCCAAAGAATGGATCTTGGGGTTCAGGTAGCTTGAAGCAATTAAAGCTTCTTCCTTTCTTTCTGTCTTCCTTTCCTCCCTTCTTACTGTTTTTATCTCTCTGTCTTAATATATCTGTGTGTGGCATTGGTTTTCTATGTCTGTTTCTCCTTTCCCTCTGACTCTGTCTCTCTCCTTCTCTCTGTCCCTCTCTCCTTCTCTCTGTCTCTCTCCTCTTTGTCTCTATGTCTCCTTCTCTGTCTCTCTGTCTCTCTTTCTCTCTCTCCTTCTCTCTGTCTCTTCTCTCCGTCTCTGTGTCTCTATCTCTCCTCTCTCTCTCTATCTCTGTCTCTCTGTCTGTCTGTCTCTCTCTCCTCTCTGTCTCTTCTCCTCTCTGTCTCTGTGTCTATCTCTCTCTCCTCTCTCTCTGTCTCTGTCTCTTCTCCTCTCTGTCTCTGTGTCTCTCTCTCTTCTCTCTCTCTGTCTCTGTCTGTCTCTCTCTCTCCCTCTCTCCCTCTCTTCCTCTCTCTCTCTTTTTCTCTCTCTCTTTCCTTCTCTCTGTCTCTGTCTCTTCTCCTCTCTGTCTCTGTGTCTCTATCTCTCTTCTCTCTCTCTCTCTCTCTCTCTCTCTCTCTCTCTCTCTCTCTCTCTCTCCCTCCCTCTCTTCCTCTCTCTCTTTTTCTCTCTCTCTCTCTTTCCTTCTCTCTGTCTCTGTCTCTTCTCTCTGTCTCTGTGTCTCTATCTCTCTCTTCTCTCTCTCTGTCTCTGTCTGTCTCTCTCTCTCCCTCTCTCCTTCTCTTCCTCTCTCTCTCTTTTTCTCTCTCTCTCTTTCCTTCTCTCTGTCCCTGTCTCTCCTCATCTCTGTACCTTATTCCCTCTCTGCCTCCCTCCCATTCCCAGCCTCTACAGCATTGGTGAACCTTTTCATTGGGAAGGTGCCCAGCCTGGGTGCCTGAGACGACTCCCAGACTCTAACACTGTCACACATTCCTTTGCTGAGCCTTGGAAACAGAGGCTGGGGATGCGGGCTAAGTTCAGAGGGGAGCACATGGAAATGAGGCCCAGCTATAAACTCCAGAGGAGGGATTTTATTTGGTTTAAACCTGAACTTGAACTTGGCAACGGGCTGGGCTGTAACAGGAAGCCGTGTTGTTACTCGGACAATCTGCCGGCCCCCAAAGGGGAAGACTCTTTCGTCCTCCAAGTAAGGCGCCCTCCGCCTCTCGTCTTTCTCTAATGCCCAGAGCAGCGTGTCTGGGAGAACTTTCGGGCCGCAGAAATCAGAATCAAGATGCCCATTGGGTGGATTCGCCACCCATCCAAGAGAATAGGCGGCGGCGGGGTCTCCTCTCCATATGGTGATTTTAAGAGGAAGAGGGAGAATTTAATTTAAGAGCCAATAAACATGCAACAGTCTTCCCTCCAGTAATTGTTTTTATGAAAATACAATAAAGTTATAGTATGTCGGGCTTTATGGCTCCAAAGTGGCAAAGCCAGCTCGAGAGAGTTCAGAGCAGTTTGGTTAATCCTCACTTCGCCGTTGCGTCCGGAGGACCAGGAAGGAGCGCGGGCACGGCCGCCTGCGTAGCTCAGATCTACTCTTGGCCCCGCAGGACTGGCTTCCGCTGTCTTGGGTGCCCGTGAGGTGACGCCTTCCCCCTTCTCTGCCCCAGATTTAGGGTCCGTGTCCAGGGGGTTCTTGGGGTCCTGGCTTTAGACTGGAAGGAACCTCACAGGCCCTCTTGTCCAGCGTCCATGGAAGCTCATGGAAGCAAAGGAATTGGCTCAGAGTCCCAAAGAAAACGGCAGGTCTGGGATTCAAATCCCGGTCCCAGAAGCATAGTCAGATTCTGACATGATTACACAAGTCAGATCGATATCAGATTCTCCGGGAGGGAAGGGGAGAAATTGGCTCAAAATCAGAATTTTTTCTTAAAAGATTAAAAATTATTTTACATGGAATTCAGGGGGAAAATAAAATATCAGAAAAA